>NC_042976.1:13586800-13804300 GCF_901001165.1 Salmo trutta | reverse complement strand
AAATACGGATAGTAACAACAATAATAATAATAATAACATTATAACAATAATACATAAATAATAATAACATTAATAATAACAATACATAAATAATAATAATAATAACATTAATAATAACAGTACTAATAACAATACTACTACTAATAATAGTAATAAAAATAAACAGTACTAATAACAATACTACTACTACTAATAATAATAGTAATAACAGTAATAACAATACTACTACTAATAATAATAATAGTAATAACAGTAATAACAATACTACTAATAATAATAATAATAGTAATAACAGTAATAACAATACTACTACAATGCTACTAGTACTAATAATAACAATAATAATAACAATAATACATAATAATAATAACATTAATAATAACAATACTTATAACAATACTACTACTGCTACCGATAATAATAGTAATAACAATAGTAATAATAACAATACTAATAACAATACTACTATTAATAATAATGGTAATAACAATAATAACAATACTAATAACAATAATAACAATAATTATAATAACAATACTAATAACAATAATAACAATACTAATAACAATAATAACAATAATTATAATAACAATACTAATAACAATAATAACAATACTAATAACAATAACAATAATTATAATAACAATACTAATAACATTAACAATAATAATACATAATTAATAATACCAATAATGATAATAACTATAATAATCATAATTATAATAATATATATAAACATTTACAACTGTAGCAATGATAAATGACCGCTGAATAGCCAAGTGGCTATTCAGCAGCCTGATGGTCTGAGGGTAGAAGCTATTGGCCAGTCTTCCAGTTATCGCCCTGATGCTCCTGTACTGCCCGCATCTGAGTGAAGGAAGCGGGGAGAACAGGCCAACCTCTGGTTTCCTGAGGTTCCTGATGATCTTCTTGGCCTTCTTGCGATACCTGGTGTTGTAAGTGTTCTGGAGGGCAGGCAGTGTGCACCCAATTGATGAGCTCGGCTGAGCACACCATCCTCTCTAGCACCTTGTGGTCCGCAGCGGTGGAGTTGCCTTATCAGGCTGTGATGCAGTCTGACAGTATGCTCTCGATGGTACTCCTATAGAACACTGTGAGGGCCCTCTGGGACAGGCCAAATTTCCTCAGCATCCTTAGGTTGGAAGAGTCGCTGACGTGCCTTCTTCCCCATGGTGTCCGTGTGGTTTGACCATTTCAGCTTCTCGGAGATGTGCACACCGATAAACTTGACGTTTTTGACTGTCTCCACGTTGATTAGGATGCCGGAGCGCCCAGCCTGGTTCCTCCTGAAGTCCCCAATCAGCTCCTTTATTTTGCTGAGGTTGCGGGAGGGGTTGTTTACCTGGCACCATGCCGTCAGAGTGCTTACCTCCTCCCTGTAGGCCGTCTTGTCGTTGTTGGTAATCAGACCAACAACGATAATATGGCAGAATATAAACAGTGTAGTTATTCACTCCGTAAGGCAATCACACGAGCTAAACATCAGTATGGAGACAGCGTGGAGTCGTAACTGAACGGCTCAGACACCAGAAGAATATGGCAGGGAGTACAGGAAATCACGGACTACAAAAGGAAAACCAGTCACGTCGCCGAGACCAACGTCTTGCTTCCGGACAGGCTGAACACATTCTTTACACGCTTTGAGGATAACACAGTGCCACCGACGCGGCCCGCTACTAAGGACTGTGGGTTCTCCTTCTCTGTGGCCGATGTGAGTAAAACATTTAAACATGTTAACCCTCGCAGGGCTGCCAGCCCAGATGGCATCCCTAGCCGCATCCTCAGAGCATGTGCAGACCAGCAGGCTGGAGTGTTAACGGACATATTCAATCTCTCCCTATCCCAGTCTGCTGTCCCCACATGCTTCAAGATGGCCACCATTGTTCCTGTATCCAAGAAGGCAAAGGTAACAGAACTAAATAACTATCTCCCCGTAGCACTCACTTCTGTCATCACGAAGTGCTTTGAGAGAGGCTTGTTAAGGATCATATCACCTCTACCTTACCTGACACCCTAAACCCACTTCACTTTGCTTACCGCCCCAATAGATCCACAGACGATGCAATCGAAATCCCTCTGCACACTGCCCTATCCCATCTGGACAAGAGGAATACTTATGTAAGAATGCTGTTTATTGACTATAGCTCAACATTAAAACTAACTGAGTCAGGTTTGTAGGCATCCTTGCTCGCACACGCTTTTTCAGGTCTACCTACAAATGTTCTATAGGATTGAGGTCAGGGTTTTGTGATGGCCACTTTTGGAAGACCCATTTGCGACCAAGCTTTAACTTCCTGACTGATGTCTTGACATGTTGCTTCAATATATCATGATGCCATCTATTTTGTGAAGTGCACCAGTCCCTCCTGAAGCAAAGCACCCCCACAACATGATGCTGCCACCCCCGTGCTTCATGGTTAGGATGGTGTTCCTCGGCTTGCAAGCCTCCCCCTTTCTCCTCCAAACATAACGATGGTCATTATGGCCAAACAGTTCTATTTTTGTTTCATCAGACCAGAGGACAATTCTCCAAAAAGTACAATCTTTGTCCCCATGTGCAGTTACAAACCATAGTCTGGCTTTTTTATGGCAGTTTTGGAGCAGTGGCTTCTTCCTTGCTGAGCGGCCTTTCAGGTTATGTTGATATAGGACTCGTTTTACTGTGGATATAGATACTTTTGTGCCTGTTTCCTCCAGCATCTTCACAAGGCCCTTTGCTGTTGTTCTGGGATTGATTTGCACTTTTCGCACCAAAGTACGTTCATCTCTAGGAGACAGAACACGTCTCCTTCCTGAGCGGTATGACGGCTGAGTGGTCCCATGGTGTTTATACTTGTGTACTATTGTTTGTACAGATGAACGTGGTACCTTCAGGCGTTTGGAAATTGCTCCCAAGGATGAACCAGACTTGTGGATGTCTCCAATATTATTTCTGAGGTCTTGGCTGATTTCTTTTGATTTTCCCATGATGTCAAGCAAAGGCACTAAGTTTGAAGGTAGGCCTTGAAATACATCCACAGGTACACCTCCAATTGACTCAAATGATGTCAATTATCTTATCAGTAGCTTCTAAAGCTATGACATCCTTTTATGGAATTTTCCAAGCTGTTTAAAGGCACAGTCACTTAGTGTATGTAAACTTCTGACCCACTGGAATTGTGATACAGTGAATTATAAGTGAAATAATCTGTCTGTAAAATTTTTGGGGAAAAATTACTTGTCATGAACAAATTAGATGTCCTAACCGACTTGCCAAAACTATAGTTTGTTAACAAGAAATATGCGGAGTCGTTGAAAAACGAGTTTTAATGACTCCAACCTAAGTGTATGTAAACTTCCCACTTCAACTGTACATCGACGGGACCGCAGTGGAGAAGGTGGAAAGCTTCAAGTTCCTTAGTGTACACATCACTGACAAACTGAAATGGACCATCCACACAGACAGTGTGGTGAAGAAGGTGCAACAGAGCCTCTTCAACCTCAGGAGCCTAAAACCCTCACAAACTTTTACAGGTGCACAATGTTGGGCTGTATCACCGCCCGGTACGGCAACTGCACCGCCCGCAACCACAAGGCTCTCCAGAGGGGGGTACGGTCTGCCCAACGAATTACCGGGGGCAAACTACCTGCCCTACAGGACACCTACAACACCCGATTTCACAGGAAGGCCAAAAAGATCATCAAGGACATCTACCACCGAGCCACTGCCTGTTCACCTCGTAACCATCCAGAAGGTGAGGTCAGTACAGGTGCATCAAAGCTGGGACCGAGAGACTGAAAAACAGCTCCTATCTCAAGGCCATCAGACTGTTAAACAGCCATCACTAGCACATTAGGGGCTGTTGCCTATTGGCATAGACTAGAAATCACTGGCTACTTTAAGGAATGGAACACTAGTCACTTTAATAATGTTTACATATCTAGCATTACTCATCTCATATGTATATACTGTATTCTATACTATTCTACTGTATCTTAGTCACTTAATGTTTACATATCTGGCATTACTCATCTCATATGTATATACTGTATTCTATACTATTCTACAGTATCTTAGTCACTTAATGTTTACATATCTGGCATTATTCATCTCATACTGTTTTCTATACTATTCTACTGTATCTTAGTCACTTAATGTTTACATATCTGGCATTATTCATCTCATACTGTTTTCTATACTATTCTACAGTATCTTAGTCACTTAATGTTTACATATCTGGCATTATTCATCTCATACTGTTTTCTATACTATTCTACAGTATCTTAGTCACTTAATGTTTACATATCTGGCATTATTCATCTCATACTGTTTTCTATACTATTCTACAGTATCTTAGTCACTTAATGTTTACATATCTGGCATTATTCATCTCATACTGTTTTCTATACTATTCTACTGTATCTTAGTCAATTCCGCTCTGACATCGCTCGTCCATATGTATATAGTCTTAATTCATTCCTACTTAGATTTGTGTGTATTGGGTATATGTTGTGTAATTTGTTAGATATTACTTGTTAGATATTACTGCACTGTCGGAGCTAGAAGCACAAGCATTTCGCTACACCCGCAATAAAATCTGCTAAACACCAATACAATTTGATTTGACCTACTACTGTGGTGTCGTCAGCAAACTTGATAATGGAGTTGGAACTGTGTGAGGCCACGCAGTCATGGGTATACAGGGAGTACAGGAGGGGACTGAGGACACACCCTTCTGGGTCCCCCTTGTTGAGAATCAGTGTCGAGGAGGTAACGTTGCCTAACTTCACCACCTGGGGCGGTCCATCAGGAAGTCCACGACCCAGCTGCATAGGGAGGAGCTCAGTCCCAGGGCCGTGAGCTTTGTGGTGAGCTGAGAGGGCACTATGGTATTGAAGGTTGAGCTGTAGTCCATGAACAGCATCGTCACAAATGCATTCCTCTTGTCCAGGTGGGTGAGGGCAGTTTGCAGTGCAATGGCAATTGCGTCATCTGTGGATCTGTCAGGGCGATAGGCAAATTGGAGAGAGTTGAGTGTGTCAGGGAGGGAGAAGGTGAATTGGAGAGGGTTGAGTGTGTCAGGGAGGGAGGAGGTGAATTGGAGAGGGTTGAGTGTGTCAGGGAGAGAGGAGGTGAATTGGAGTGTGTGTGTCAGGGAAGGAGGTGAATTGGAGAGGGTTGAGTGTGTCAGGGAGGGAGGAGTTGAATTGGAGAGGGTTGAGTGTGTCAGGGAGGGAGGAGGTGAATTGGAGAGGGTTGAGTGTGTCAGGGAGGGAGGAGGTGAATTGGAGAGGGTTGAGTGTGTCAGGGAGGGAGGAGGTGAATTGGAGAGGGTTGAGTGTGTCAGGGAGGGAGGAGGTGAATTGGAGAGGGTTGAGTGTGTCAGGGAGAGAGGAGGTGAATTGGAGAGGTTTGAGTGTGTCAGGGAAGAAGGAGGTGAATTGGAGAGGGTTGAGTGTGTCAGGGAGGGAGGAGGTGAATTGGAGAGGGTTGAGTGTGTAAGGGAGGGAGGAGGTGAATTGGAGAGGGTTGAGTGTGTCAGGGAGGGAGGAGGTGAATTGGAGAGGGTTGAGTGTGTCAGGGAGAGAGGAGGTGAATTGGAGTGTGTGTGTCAGGGAGGGAGGAGGTGAATTGGAGAGGGTTGAGTGTGTCAGGAAGGGAGGAGGTGAATTGGAGAGGGTTGAGTGTGTCAGGGAGGGAGGAGGTGAATTGGAGAGGGTTGAGTGTGTCAGGAAGGGAGGAGGTGAATTGGAGAGGGTTGAGTGTGTCAGGGAGGGAGGAGGTGAATTGGAGAGGGTTGAGTGTGTCAGGAAGGGAGGAGGTGAATTGGAGAGGGTTGAGTGTGTCAGGGAGGGAGGAGGTGAATTGGAGAGGGTTGAGTGTGTGACTAGACTCAAAGCACTTCATCATGACGGAGGTGAGTGCTACGGGACGGTAGTCATTCAGTTTAGTTACTTTCCCTTTCTTGGGCACGGGGATGATATTGGACATCTTGAAGCAGGTGGGGGTAGCGGTCTGAGCTAGAGGGGGATTGAAAATGAATGTCTTCCATTCAGTACGTCCTCCATGGAGACCATAAGCATGTAGCCCGCGATGTCCCCTGGGGCTCTCCTGGCCAGTTCCTAGCCAGCTCCTGGCCAGTTCCTGGCCAGCTCCTGGCCAGCTCCTCGGCAGCTCCTGGCCAGCTCCTCGCCAGCTCCTCGGCAGCTCCTGGCCAGCTCCTCGGCAGCTCCTGGCCAGCTCCTCGGCAGCTCCTAGCCAGCTCCTGGCCAGCTCCTCGCCAGCTCCTCGCCAGCTCCTGGCCAGCTCCTGGCCAGCTCCTAGCCAGCTCCTAGCCAGCTCCTAGCCAGCTCTTAGCCAGCTCCTCGCCAGCTAAACCATTCCAGGAAAATGAACCCCATACAATAACAGAGCTGCCAGAACCATCATTTACTCAGGTGTTTCCATTATTTTTGCCAGTTACCTTTACATACCTTTGTCAACAGAGAAGGACATATTCAACAACTAGAGACATTCAATAAACATATGCATTCATTTATAGACATATACCGAGATGCACATATTCAAAGTTCATACACAGGCACACACATTAGTGAGTGAGTCGATCCTAAGCTATCCTAGATTGAATCCAGGGGACTGACACAAGGTATTGTGTTGGCTGTGTTGACAGATTGCTATGTCTCTGTTATGGGTCTGGTTTCTATGCTGTGTGCTACTGCTAATGCATTCCTAACTGACTAGCACACAGAGCAGAGAGTGGTGGACGATGGTCAGACTGGTGATTATAGCTAAGTGTGCTCTACTCTCCGCTCAGCTCCTCTCCTCTCCGCTCAGCTCCTCTCTGCTCAGCTCCTCTCCGCTCAGCTCCTCTCCTCTCCTCTCAGCTCCTCTCCTCTCCTTTCCGCTCAGCTCCTCTCTGCTCAGCTCCTCTCTGCTCAGCTCCTCTCTGCTCAGCTCCTCTCCTCTCAGCTACTCTCCTCTCCTCTCAGCTCAGCTCCTCTCCACTCTTCTCCTCTCAGCTCAGCTCCTCTCCACTCTTCTCCTCTCAGCTCCTCTCAGCTCCTCTCCTCTCCTCTCAGCTCAGCTCCTCTCCTTTCCTTTCCTCTCCACCACAGATCCTGCTGTTCTTTTTAGGCTGTTTAGCTTCTTACCACCTGTGTCTCAGCATGGGTCCCTAAGAATGTGTTGCCATGCTGTTAGCTGCCTGTCACTGTGCGTGTGTGTGTGTGTGTGTGTGTGTGTGTCAGGGCCAGAGTACGCTCACGCATGAGTAGATCCTGTGCAGTGTGTGTGTGTGTGTGTGTGTCTCCACTGACCCACCTCACTACAGGATGCCACCGCGCGGTGGAGAGGGGTGAGCCACATACTGTCTTTGGCGTTGACCCGTGCCCCTAGAGAAAGATAGAGAGATAGAAAGATGGAGAGGGAGAGAGAGAGAGAGAGAGAGAGAGAGAGAGAGAGAGGGAGAGAGAGGGAGAGAGAGGGAGGGAGGGGGAGAGAGAGAAAGGGAGAGAGGGAGAGAGGGGGAGAGAGAGAGGGAGAGAGAGAGGGAGAGAGAGAAAGGGAGAGAGGGAGAGAGGGAGAGAGAGGGAGAGAGAGAGAGAGAGAGAGAGATGGATGGATGGATGGATGGATGGATGGATGGATGGAGAGAGAGAGAGAGAGAAAAAGAGAGATCATCTGGCATTAGCAGGGAGGTAGTGAGAGTAAAAAGCCACATTATCCAAGCAATCTGTGATAAAAGCTACTTTCTACTCTATCTATTTAAACGGCATTGTGTTATTGTAGCTAAGGCTGTAAAGCAGGGGAATAGAGTGTGATGGTTTACCAGAGAGGATGAGAAGCTCAGTGATCTCAGCATCACCCAGGAAGGCTGCAGCATGGAGCGGGGTGCGCTTCTCTGCATCCTGACAGAGAGAGAGATGGAGAGAGTTACAGGCAGCCTTCGTAGGGTTAGGCTATATATTTGATATGCGCGTGTGCATCATCCAGGAGCACTGGTACTTTTCAGTTTAAACCAACTGAAGTCACATTATTTGAGGCAAGAGGCAACAGAGTTAGACAGAGTAATCAAAAGAGCCCAACCCCACTCCACTGAACAAAAATATAAACGCAACATGTAAAGTGTTGGTCCCATGATTTATCAGCTGAAATAAAAGATCCCAGAAATGTTTCATACGCACAAAAAGCTCATTTCTCTCAAGTTTTGTGCACAAATTTGTTTACATCCCTGTTAGTGAGCATTTCTCATTTGCCAAGATAATTATCCCCCCTGACAGGTGTGGCATATCAAGAAGCTGATTAAACAGCATGATCATCCCGAGTGGCACAGTGGTCTAAGGCACTGCATCTCAGAGCTAGAGGCGTCACTACAGACACCCTGGTTCGATTCCAGGCTGTATCACAACTGGCTGTGATTGGGAGTCCGGTGCACAATTGGCCCAGCATCATCCGGGTTTGGCCAGTGTAGGCCGTCATTGTAAATAAGAATTTGTTCTTAACTGACTTGCCTAGTTAAATAAAGGTTCAATTAAAAATATATATATTTATAAGATTTACACAGGTGCACCTTGTGCTGTGGACAATAAAAGGCAACTCTAAAATGTGCAGTTTTGTCACATAACACAATGCCACAGATGTCTCAAGGGAGGGTGCAATTGACATGTTGACTGCAGGAATGTCCACCAGAGCTGTTGCCAGATCATTGAATGTTAATTTCTCTACCATAAGCCGCCTCCAACATCGTTTTAGAGAATTTGGCAGTAGATCCAACCGGCCTCACAACAGCAGACCACATGTATGGCGTTGTGTGGGCGAGCGGTTTGCTGATGTCAACGTTGAGAACAGAGTGCCCTATGGTGGCGGTGGGGTTATGTTACAGGCAGGCATAAACTACGGACAACGACCACAATTGCATTTTATCAATGGCAATTTAAATGCACAGAAATACCGTGATGAGATCCTGAGGCCCATTATGAGGCACATTTATTTTAAGGCATCTGTGACCAACATATCTGTATTCCCAGCCATGTGAAATTCCTAGATTAGGGCCTAATGAATTTATTTAAATTGACTGATTTCCTCATATGAACTGTAACTCAGTAAAATCTTTGTTCAGTGGCGAGGGAAACACTGCCAGAGGCCATGGACAGGACAGTTAGCTTGGAGTGGACACAGAGCTGGCCGGGCAGAGAAGAGGATCTAACAGTCAGTATCCTATGGGATGAGCTAAGCCTATGGCTACTGGCTGTGTTACAGCGCTGGGCCAAAACATCCATTGTCCCTGTGGCCACTTGCCAGTTAGCACGCAAAACAACCCCTCAAATCCATCTGGCCTAGCCCTCCACTGACTCTCAAAAAAAAAACACATCTAAACTGGACAAAGACAAAGTTGTCATTGTAGTGCCTCTGATAGCAGCCAACAGCCCATCGAAGAGACTAAACACCCAGGAAAGAGAATGAGGGTTGGGACCAGCCGATGTCCTGTCCTGCTGGAGCAGCTAACAATATCCCTGTGTTGTTGTAAATAAACACCGGTTTGACCTTATTCCCATACTGACCCCTGGCCCACACAGGAAGTGCACAGAGAGAGGAAATAGTAGGTCTGTTTTATTCAGCATTTCCTCTGCTCTGGAGCATGGAAGTATGGTGAATGGAACATGTCTGATGGTCTTACCAGAGCGTTGATGTCTTCCGATTTGTAGATGAGCATGCGTATCTCCTCAGGGTCTCCATTGAAGATGGCCTGGACCAGAGGAGGCTGAGGATGAGACAGAGAGAAGAGAAAGGGTCAGACCATTGGGGTCATTCACTTATCCTCCTCTACAGATCAAAGGTCATTCCCTAATCCTCCTCTATAGATCCAAGGTCGTTCCCTAATCCTCCTCTATAGATCCAAGGTCATTCCCTAATCCTCCTCTATAGATCCAAGGTCGTTCCCTAATCCTCCTCTATAGATCCAAGGTCGTTCACTAATCCTCCTCTATAGATCCAAGGTCGTTCCCTAATCCTCCTCTATAGATCCAAGGTCGTTCCCTAATCCTCCTCTATAGATCCAAGGTCGTTCCCTAATCCTCCTCTATAGATCCAAGATTGTTCCCTAATCCTCCTCTATAGATCCAAGGTCGTTCCCTAACCCTCTTCTATAGATCCAAGATTGTTCCCTAATCCTCCTCTATAGATCCAAGGTCGTTCCCTAACCCTCCTCTATAGATCCAAGGTCGTTCCCTAATCCCTAATCTATAGATCCAAGGTCGTTCCCTAATCCTCCTCTATAGATCCAAGGTCGTTCACTAATCCTCCTCTATAGATCCAAGGTCGTTCCCTAATCCTCCTCTATAGATCCAAGGTTGTTCACTAATCCTACATAATAGAACAATAAAGGAAACCTTCATTGCTCTCAGATGACATTGAAACGTCAGCACAAGTAGATACATGTCTCAAACACGAGCAGGGCTAATGCAAGTCTCCCTAAATACTGATCAAGCCTATCTTCAATACGTGTCTAAACAGTCACCCTGAAATAAATCTCAAGGTATCAGATGTATCAGCTGTGTGTGTGAACAAGGAAAAAGGAGGAAAGAGGGGAGAGGTCCTTCACATGGAATCAGAGCGTTGCCAGCACGAGCAGCTGTGTGACCCTTCACTCTGTTTCAAACAGCTGGAGAAGTGACTGACTGTGTGAGACTCACTGTAGGCCTACATGTGGTAAAGGCCTAGTGCTGTAGTTAAGACTGTTGTGGATTTAATAAGACAAATGTATGAGGTTATTTACACAGAGGGAAATAAAGTCCTCCAACTCTACAAGGGAACAGCACAGCAGCATATAAACATTCATGTTAGTCTAGTGTAGTGAGTGAAGTCACAGTGCTCTCTCCAGTCTCTCTCTCAGACCTAAATAAAGGTCCAGAACATGGCTGGCATGCAGGCACAAATTATCTTTGTCAATCAGTACTAGGCCTTAGATCAGCAGGGTCAGTCAGCTTTCTGAGAAACACACTGGACTGACTGACTGGATATGAGGGTAGACAGGCCGACTATAATGAGGCTGGTCATGTCCACGTTTCAATACTTCTAAAATGGATTCTTCCACCCTTGCAGTTTTTGATTGGCGATAGCAATCACCTCACAGAAGGGAGGAAAGAAGGGTGCCTTGTAAAAGTATTTTAAAAGGACCTACCTAGCCTCAAGTCTTTGTGACAGACAAGGGGAGACATGGTTCTGAGAGCGAAACAGACTGGGGTCATGGCTAGAAGAGATACAGCTTTTGTCAAATCAATGTCAAAAGTTAAACATTTTGGCATTTCTAGCTAACCATAACACTTTCCTAACCTTAACCTAATTCTCCTTATCTGCTGCGTAAATTCTCCTAACCTGCTACGAAAAGTCAAATCTGACAAAAGCTGTACCCCAACAATGTCAAAACCACAGACTGGTCCCATATGGATGCTGTTTCTGGGTGCTGCCAAGCAGTGGCCCCTGACCATCACCATGTGATGATGACTGACAGGAACATTATTTCAACAACCTGTCAGTTACATACAACATGAAATTCAATGACAGAGAGGAATGTAAATGTAAATGTAAGACAATTGAGTCAAAGCCCTGACTGACTCAGCCCTATGCACCACAGAGTCAGGCCAGAACATGTTGCTGCATCTGAACTTCCTGTCCCCCCTCCACCTTACCGCCTCACTTCCTGTTACATTCTGTCACCTTCTCAGAGTTTACACGCAGAGAGGAAACCTAGCTCAGACAACATTTTCAGTTCTGCTTGTGGGCCACACACAGACACTGACTAATCCTATAATCTGCAAAAACCTGCACACACAATGTGTAGGCCCTACAGCTTAACTACAGCTTAACTACAGCTTAACTACAGCCTAACTACAGCCTAACTACAGCCTAACTACAGTTTAACTACAGCGTAACTACAGCGTAACTACAGCTTAACTACAGCCTAACTACAGCCTAACTACAGCCTAACTACAGCCTAACTACAGTTTAACTACAGCTTAACTACAGCCTAACTACAGCTTAACTACAGCCTAACTACAGCCTAACTACAGCTTAACTACAGCTTAACTACAGCCTAACTACAGCTTAACTACAGCCTAACTACAGCTTAACTACAGCCTAACTACAGCCTAACTACAGCTTAACTACAGCCTAACTACAGCCTAACTACAGCTTAACTACAGCCTAACTACAGCTTAACTACAGCCTAACTACAGCTTAACTACAGCTTAACTACAGCCTAACTACAGCCTAACTACAGCCTAACTACAGTCCCAGTTTTCCCATGAAGATCTAAACAGCCACAGTGGCCACTCTGCTGAAGAAGTAGTGATTTATGGGAACATGGCTCTCCTCCACATAGATTGATCCGGAATATTTTCCCGCCGTTTGACACGAGCTGTTCTCTCCCTTACCATCGGCAGACAGTATCGGAGCATGAGATAGAAACGGTCTGATAGAAACGGTCTCTGATCCTGTTAGTATCTAAAAGCCACTTGAACTGGACTGACCACCTGCTCGGATTTTCGGTCCCTTCCTGTATTATAGTGATGCTAAAATGTGTATTCTATTCTACTGAGCCATTTACTTTATGTTCATATTCTTATCTTTTATTATTTCTTATTGTTGTTGCATTGTCCAGAAGGAACCTGCAAGTAAGCACTTAATTGGATGGTGTATACCATGTGTATCCTGTACATACGACTATTAAAACCGTTTTAGCATGGGCTGTGCCATTGAGGACTTTCACCATTTTGAAGTAGTCAACTCTGTGGGACTTATTATGGGTTAAGGAAGGATCAAATAATTCCATCCAGGTCATCAGTAGGGATCAGCCAATGAATTATGCTTGTGGGAAAACATTCCATCACTGCATGTGGCAGTAAATTACCACTCCACACCCCACCACACCACACACCACCACTCCACACCCCACCACTCCTCACACCACCACACCACACACCACCACTCCACACCCCACCACTCCTCACACCACCACACCACACACCACCACTCCACACCCCACCACTCCTCACACCACCACACCACACACCACCACTCCACACACCACCACTCCACACCCCACCACTCCTCACACCACCACACCACCACTCCACACCCCACCACTCCTCACACCACCACACCACACACCACCACTCCACACCCCACCACTCCTCACACCACCACACACCACCACTCCACACCCCACCACTCCACACCCCACCACTCCTCACACCACACCACCCCTCGCCACGCCACACCACCCCTCACCACCCCACCACTTCTCACACCACACCACCCCTCGCCACGCCACACCACCCCTCACCACCCCACCACTTCTCACACCACACCACCCCTCACCACCCCACACCCCACCACTCACCGCTCCTCCCTCGCCCTGACTCCAAGGGCCAATGAATGTTGTCAAAACGAGCCCTTTGTCCAATAGGAGAGTGGCAGCTTCCTTTTCTACATTTAGAACACCATTAGGGTCAGCATCTTAAATCAACTAATCCTGTCTAAAAGGGTCCCAATGGAACCAAGAGGGGTCGCCGGCATTTGACCAAACAAACGGATGTCTCTCTGTTTTGCCCTCATCCTACACAAACTTCCTGTATCTGATAAAAACTCTGTTTTCATTCTTTGAACTACAAACAACACACATGCAATCATGTCACACACACACACACATTTTTTGGGCTGTGATTTTCCTTCCATAAGGATGTTGAATATAATAGCTGCATTGCTATTGGTGCCAGAGGGTACAGAGCAGATCTGAATCTCCGCCCCCACAGCACAGCTCCAAAATGAGAAGCTGCTGATGCCGATGATGTCGTTCTATAAATTCAATGCAGAAATAAAACCATAGGGCACATGACTGTGTTTTTCTCCTTCCCTTACTGTTGGTGGTGAGAGAGAAAATAGGTACAATTGAAGTCGGAAGTTTACATACACCTTAGCCAAATACATTTCAACTCAGTTTTTCACAATTCCTGACATTTAATCCTAGTAACAATTCCCTGTCTTAGGTCAGTTAGGATCACCACTTTATTTTAATAATGTGAAATGTCAGAATAATAGCAGAGAATGATTTATTTCAGCTTTTATTTCTTTCATTACATTCCCAGTGGGTCAGAAGTTTACATGCACTCAATTAGTATTTGGTAGCATTGCCTTTAAATTGTTTAACTTGGGTCAATTGTGTCGGGTAGCCTTCCACAAGCTTACCACAATAAGTTGGGTGAATTTTGGCCCATTCCTCCTGACAGAGCTGGTGTAACTGAGTCAGGTTTGTAGGCCTCCTTGCTCACATCCGCTTTTTCAGTTCTGCCCACAAATTTTCTATGGGATTGAGGTCAGGGCTTTGTGATGGCCAGTCCAATACTTTGACTTTGTTGTCCTTAAGCCATTTTGCCACAACTTCTGGAAGTATGCTTGGGGTCATTGTCCATTTGGAAGACCCATTTGCGACCAAGCTTTAACTTCCTGACTGATGTCTTGAGATGTTTCAATATATCCACATAATATTCCCTCCTCATGATGCCATCTATTTTGTTAAGTGCACCAGTCCCTCCTGCAGCAAAGCACCCCAACAACATGATGCTGCCACCCCTGTGCTTCACGGTTGGGATAGTGTTCTTCAACTTGCAAGCCTCCCCCTTTTACCTCCAAACATAATGATGGTCATTATGGCCAAACAGTTCTATTTTGTTTCATCAGACCAGAGGACATTTCTCCAAAAAGTACGATCTTTGTCCCCATGTGCAGTTGCAAACCGTAGTCTGGCTTTTTTATGGCAGTTTTGGAGCAGTGGCTTCTCCCTTGCTGAGCGGCCTTATGTCGATATAGGAATTGTTTTACTGTGGATATAGACACGTTTGTACCTGTTCCCTCCAGCATCTTTACAAGGTCCTTTGCTGTTGTTCTGGAATTAATTTGCACTTTTCGCACCAAAGTACGTTCATCTCTAGGAGACAGAACGCGTCTCCTTCCTGAGTGGTATGACGGCTGCGTGGTCCCATGGTGTTTATACTTGTGTACTATTGTTTGTACAGATGAACGTGGTACCTTCAAGCGTTTGGAAATTGCTCCCAAGAATGAACCAGACTTGTGGAGGTCTACAATTTTTTTCTGAGGTCTTGGCTGATTTCTTTTGATTTTCCCATGATGTCAACAAAGAGTCATTGAGTTTGAAGGTAGGCCTTGAAATACATCCACAGGTACACCTCCAAATGACTCAAATGATGTCACTTAGCCTATCAGAAGCTTCTAAAGCCATGACATCATTTTCCAAGCTGTTTAAGGGCACAGTCAACTTAGTTTATGTAAACTGGAATTGTGATACAGTGAATTATAAGTGAAATAATTTGTCTGTAAACAATCGTTGGAAAAATTACTTGTGTCATGCACAAAGTAGATGTCCTAACCGACTTGCCAAAAGTATAGTTTGTTAACAAGAAATTTGTGGAGTGGTTGAATAACGAGTTTTAATGACTCCAATGTAAGTGTGTGTAAACTTCCCACTTCTACTGTATGCGTGTAAGTGTCAGTAAATACACGGGTCGTGTGTGTGTCACCTGTTAAGGACATATTGCTATCTTGATACGGAAAGGTCAGCAGCGTTCAAAAAATGTATTTAAAATAAAAAAACTGAAAAGACAACACGTCACGTCATGAGCACCCTTCAACCCCCCTCCCGAACAAACCCACACACCAACGCGCACACACACACACACACACACACACACACACACGCATACTTCCAGACGAACAATCCCATGGGGATCCAGTAAGAAGAAAAATGAAAAAAAGGGGAGGGGGCTGTCAAGACCTAATAACTTCCTGTCTCTCCCCTTCTCTGGAACACAGAGGAGGGACTAGGACAGCAGGTAACCTAGCGGTTTGGCCAGTAAGCGAAAGGACGCTGGTTTGAATCCCTGAGCCGACTAGGTGAACAAGCTGTCGATGTGCCCTTGAGCAAGGCACTAAACTCTAATTGCTCTTGTATAGTGCCTTAGGAAAGTATTCAGACCACTTGACTTTTTCCACATTTTGTTACGTTACAGCCTTTTTCTAAAATGCATTACATTTTTTTTGTATTCCCAGCAATCTACACACAATACCCCATAATGACAAAGCGAAAGCAGGTTTTTCGAAGTTTTTACAAATGTATTAAAACCAAAAAAATGAAATACCTTATTTACCTAACTATTCCGAACCTTTGCTATGAGACACGGAATTTCGGTCAGGTACATCCTGTATCCATTGATCAGCCCTGAGATGTTTCTACAACTTGATTGGAGTCCACCTGTGGTAAATTCAACATCCTATATGATTGGACATGATTTGGAAAGGCACACACCTGTCTATCTAAGCTCCCACAGTTGACAGTGCATGTCAGAGCAATAACCAAGCCTTGAGGTTGAAGGAATTGTCTGTAGAACTCTAAAACATGATTGTGTCGAGGCTCAGATCTGGGGAAGGTACCAAAAAATGTATGCAGCATTGAAGGTCCCCAAGAACACAGTGGCCTCCATCATTCTTAAATAGAAGAACTTTGGAACCACCAAGACTCTTCTTAGAGCTGTCCGCCCAGCCAAACTGAGTAATCGGGGGAGAAGGGCCTTGGTCAGGGAGGTGACCAAGAACTCGATGGTCACTCTGACAGAGCTCCAGAGTTCCTCTGTGGAGATGGGAGAACCTTCCAGAAGGACAACCATCTCTGCAGCACTCCACCAATCAGGCCTTTATGGTAGAGTGGACAGATAGAAGCTACTCCTCAGTAAAAGGCACATGACAGCCTGCTTGGAGTTTGCCAAAAGGCACCTAAAGACTCTCAGACCATGAGAAACAAGATTCTCTGGTCTGATGAAACCAAGAATGAACTCTTTGGCCTGAATGCCAAGTGTCACATCTGGAGGAAACCTGGCACCATCCCTACGGTGAAGCATGGTGGTGGCAGCATCATGCTGTGGAGATATTTGTCAGCATCAGTGACTGGGAGATTAGTCAGGATCGAGGCAAAGATGAACGGAGCAAAGTACAGAGAGATCCTTGATGAAAACCTGCTCCAGAACACTCAGGGCCTCAGACTGGGGCGAAGGTTCGCCTTCCAACAGGACAATGACCCTAAGCACACAGCCAAGACAATGCAGGAGTGGTTTAGGGACAAGTCTCTGAATGTCCTTGAGTGGCCCAGCCAGAGTCACTCACTGGTCAGTAGACACACAGAGCCATACACTTGTATAATCTCTCTGCAAACATACACATCCGTTACAACCTGTACTAACTCAAACAACCCACTGAGCATAACTGATGCTGGTTTGCGAGCACATACAGTGGTGCGTGCCTGACATAGGCTGAAATCAGATGTACAGGCGAGATAGGCCCTTGGATCACTTCCTGCAACTGCTGCTCTACACAGTTCAGACTGGGCTGATCTATAGATAAAGGCCTTGGATAAGGGACAGAGGAAGGTCAAATAGCAGCACCATTAGCATTCGGTCTCACAGATAATGCTGAGCCTCTTTATCCCTATGTGGCCTGGAGTTTTTCCTCGCCTGGGCCCCTTGTTATAGCCCATGTTTCTTGTCAGGTCATAGTCTCGAAAGTACGACCCTATAGGCAACTGTGACTACGGTCTGGTGGACTATTTAGGCATCCGCTTAAAAAAAAATACAAAATAGTAGCTAGCAAGATAGAGATCATGGAGGTTATTTTTAATGAAAGCATTTCACACGTGGCTAGCTTGAATCAACTACCTTCACTAAAACCACTACCTTCACTAAAACCACTACCTTCACTAAAACCACTACCTTCACTAAAACAACTACTTTCACTAAAACCACTACCTTCACTAAAACCACTACCTTCACACGTGGCTAGCTTGAATCAACTACCTTCACTAAAACAACTACCTTCACTAAAACCACTACCTTCACTAAAACCACTACCTTCACTAAAACCACTGCCTTCACTAAAACAACTACCTTCACACGTGGCTAGCTTGAATCAACTACCTTCACTAAAACCACTACCTTCACTAAAACCACTGCCTTCACTAAAACAACTACCTTCACTAAAACAACTACCTTCACTAAAACAACTACCTTCACTAAAACCACTGCCTTCACTAAAACCACTGCCTTCACTAAAACAACTACCTTCACTAAAACCACTACCTTCACTAAAACCACTACCTTCACTAAAACCACTACCTTCACTAAAACCACTGCCTTCACTAAAACAACTACCTTCACACGTGGCTAGCTTGAATCAACTACCTTCACTAAAACCACTACCTTCACTAAAACCACTACCTTCACTAAAACAACTACATTCACTAAAACCACTATCTTCACTAAAACCACTACCTTCACTAAAACCACTACCTTCACTAAAACCACTACCTTCACTAAAACCACTACCTTCACTAAAACCACTACCTTCACTAAAACAACTACCTTCACTAAAACAACTACCTTCACTAAAACCACTACCTTCACTAAAACCACTACCTTCACTAAAACAACTACCTTCACTAAAACCACTACCTTCACTAAAACAACTACCTTCACACGTGGCTAGCTTGAATCAACTACCTTCACTAAAACAACTACCTTCACTAAAACAACTACCTTCACTAAAACCACTACCTTCACTAAAACAACTACCTTCACTAAAACCACTACCTTCACTAAAACAACCACCTTCACACGTGGCTAGCTTGAATCAACTACCTTCACTAAAACAACTACCTTCACTAAAACAACTACCTTCACTAAAACCACTACCTTCACTAAAACAACTACCTTCACTAAAACCACTATCTTCACTAAAACAACTACCTTCACTAAAACCACTACCTTCACTAAAACCACTACCTTCACTAAAACCACTACCTTCACTAAAACCACTGCCTGCAAACGTTGGTTTTGAATCGCGATGTTCTGGCATGTCTGCCTCGTGATTCGTTGGGAGAGTTGTCTTTCTAAAGAGGGCCCACTCCTGAACAATTTATTTTCAAAGTTGCCAAAAGAGTCCATCATTGAAACCAGACAATAGTCACAGTTGCTAGGGTCGGGTTTTAGGGACTGGTCAGGTCACGCGTTCAGGAAAAACTCCAAGCCCAACAGGACTGGTGACTGAGTGAAGACTCTGATGACCCCTGTACTGTGGCTGTTGACATTATTGTCTGTTTGACCCTGTTACTCAGCACCTCTACAACAAAAACAGGCCCCTACACAGTGAAGAAAAACACCTCAGATATGTCTGTGGTAACAGCAACATTGCATTGGTGACAAGTCACTGTGCTCAACATCCCATACGCCTCTCGCTCACATCAATCTAGGAAGAGAGAAATGGGGAACTTGACTCGACAAGCCCAAAATGCACAACACATTCTTTTGACAAAACCGAGGGATGCAGCAGAAACAACTTGACAGATCATAACAGGTGCCGATAGCAACACTATAATTCATGGAGACGATAAAGGAATTCACAGCTGAATTCCGGTGGCGCGTGGCGGTGACTCAACTAGGGTACAGTTTACAGAAGAGCCATCAGAAAGTCACCCCGAAATCGTTGCCTTAATTTTAAAACGGTAAGGAGAACAAAGAACTAGGGAAATACTGCAAATGCATCTACAAAATGAGATAAGACACACCGCCCAATTTCATTCACAGCACGAGATGCCCGACACACCTCCTCGCTCGCGTAGCGGACCGCAGCTGTTCCTCCGTGCACCAGAAAAACCATTTCCTCTCACTTGCCAGCGACGCATGAAAAATGATTTCTCAATTATGTAACGTTTACAAAAACATTCCGCGTTCCCGGGACCTACTTGGGCATATCTTTATATCAACAAAGTAGCCACTATCGCAATGCATAATGAGAAAAGCTTATAGACTATCTACATCTACATATAACATTAAGGAAATATGAATTGTTTGTCAAATTGGCATAGCTACCTGTTCGACGAGTTTTAGAACAGCCATAATAATCTCGATCAATTTGGTCAGCACATCAACACACTCCCTCGAATATCAGATCATGCAATTATCTTGAAATAATATTGCAGTTCAAAATCTTCTATTTTTCCTCTTGTAGTCACTCTTGGTTGATGCAGTAGTCAGGGAAGTGAATCGTGCATCAATAATCGTTCCTTTTCTGATGCAACGCAGAACCACAGTCAGGGCCCGAGCTGTATCACGGCCCCATGGCCAGCTCCACGGACACTATCTGCGGTGAGGGGGAGTCGTGCCACCGCCACAGTGTGCGATGGGAGGAGGGAAAGAAGGAATGGCTTCTCCGACTCGACCGACTGATGTAAACAATCCGCATTTACAGTTTATGCACGGGGGAAGTTCTCTTTAAATGACCAAACACTCCTCTCTCACTTTGCAGCTCCGAAAATCTTCATGTATATGTAAAACGGGTGAACTGAGATTGCACAGGAAGTTCAAGCCTCTCGCTCTCCTACACTCAGATGCAGAATTTGAGGAGAGTCATCGCGGATTGTCAGTGCCAACGCTCGGTAGATCTCTCCCTCTGCTGCCCTCCTGTGGCTAGAATAGGGGGGAAACAATTTGAAGTAAAGTCAGAGACGGGTTTGTAAGTTGCTTTGGTAAATGTTCAGTGGCCTACAGATGCACTACAGGTGAATTACCTAGAATTGTAGATATATGAATTTGTAAGAAACAGGTTAGGATCAAGGGAGATACTAAAGTGTTTTAGTACTATATCTCTTGACATAATGATGAAAATAATCATGGCCTCCAAACCCTCAAGCTGCATACTGGACCCTATTCCAACTAAACTACTGAAAGAGCTGCTTCCTGTGCTTGGCCCTCCTATGTTGAACATAATAAACGGCTCTCTATCCACCGGATGTGTACCAAGCTCACTAAAAGTGGCAGTAATAAAGCCTCTCTTGAAAAAGCCGAATCTTGACCCAGAAATTATAAAAAACTATCGGCCTATATCGAATCTTCCATTCCTCTCAAAAAATTTTGAAAAAGTTGTTGCGCAGCAACTCACTGCCTTCCTGAAGACAAACAATGTATACGAAACGCTTCAGTCTGGTTTTAGACCCCATCATAGCACTGAGACTGCACTTGTGAAGGTGGTAAATGACCTTTTAATGACGTCAGACCGAGGCTCTGCATCTGTCCTCATGCTCCTAGATCTTAGTACCGCTTTTGATACCATCGATCACCACATTCTTTTGGAGAGATTGGAAACCCAAATTGGTCTACATGGACAAGTTCTGGCCTGGTTTAGATCTTATCTGTCGGAAAGATATCAGTCTCTGTGAATGGTTCGTCCTCTGACAAATCAATTGTAAATTTCGGTGTTCCTCAAGGTTCCGTTCTAGGACCACTATTGTTTTCACTATATATTTTACCTCTTGGGGATGTCATTAGAGACAGCCCTTGCTGTCTCTGCCTTGTCGGTTCCCCTCTTCCCACTGGGATTCTCTGCCTCTAACCCTTTTACAGGGGCTGAGTCACTGACTTACTGGTGTTCTTCCATGCCGTCCATGGGAGGGGTGCGTCACTTGAGTAGGTTGAGCCACTGACGTGGTCTTCCTGTCTGGGTTGGCGCCCCCCCCTTGGGTTGTGCCGTGGCGGTGATCTTTGTGGGCTATACTCGGCCTTGTCTTCGGACCGTAAGTTGGTGGTTGTAGATATCCCTCTAGTGGTGTGGAGGCTGTGCTTTGGCAAAGTGGGTGGGGTTATATCCTGCCTGTTTGGCCCTGTCCGGGGGTATCATCGGATGGGGCCACAGTGTCTTCTGATCCCTCCTGTCTCAGCCTCCAGTATTTATGCTGCAGTAGTTTATGTGTCGGGGGGCTAGGGTCAGTCTGTTACATCTGGAGTATTCTCTTGTCTTATCCGGTGTCCTGTGTGAATGTAAATATGCTCTCTCTAATTCTCTCTTTCTCTCTTTCTTTCTTTCTCTCGGAGGACCTGAGCCCTAGGACCATGCCTCAGGACTACCTGGCATGATGACTCCTTGCTGTCCCCAGTCCACCTGGCCATGCTGCTGCTCCAGTTTCAACTGTTCTGCCTGCGGCTACGGAACCCTGACCTGTTCACCGGAAGTGCTTGTTGCACCCTCGACAACTACTATGATTATTATTATTTGACCATGCTGGTCATTTACGAACATTTTAACATCTTGACCATGTTCTGTTATAATATCCACCCGGCAAAGCCAGAAGAGGACTGGCCACCCCTCATAGCCTGGTTCCTCTCTAGGTTTCTTCCTAGGTTTTTGGCCTTTCTCAGGAGTTTTTCCTAGGGAGTTTTTCCCAGCCACAGTGCTTCTTTCACATGCATTGCTTGCTGTTTGGGGTTTTAGGCTGGGTTTCTGTACAGCACTTTGAGATTTCAGCTGATGTACGAAGGGCTATATAAATAAATTTGATTTGATTTGATTTTGATTTCTTATGATCAATCTGAAATGCCCCTATGTCCTTATGCATTCATCTCTGTGTGCAGTATGAACAGATATGTTTACTGTTGCCTCTCTATTTCTCTTTCTGAACATACACTACCTTTTGCACAGTCAACAGGTTCAGGAAGATGCATTCCTGAGTTTATTGTGTTTTGGAGAGCAAACAGGAAATGTGTATCAGAATCAGTCATTGCCTTACTAGGTCTGGGTGGTTAGAGATACTCCTTCATATGGTAACTGGAGAATGGAACTTTGGCACAGAACTATATGGAGCATGTCTCATTGTTGTTGCATCTCTGATTTCCTGTTGACAAAATTATACAACCCGTCTCCACCACTATATAGCCACCCACACCAAATAACCACTACCCTTCAGGGGACAACTGACCCGGCAAGTACCAAGTCGTGACTAAATGTTAGTCATCCCTGACTAGTGCCCACAGGGTCCCCACCACCTATCATGGTAGCCAGAATGGTTGGCTTTTGCTTTTTTGAGGAAAAGATTCAAATTCTTCCTTCTTACATCTTCCTCATTTCATAGAGTTTAGCTAAATGTTGTTGCTCACCCATGCCCAGAAGTGTCCCACCCCACCCTACTTTCTGCAATGGTAGCCAGAATGGCTGGCTTTTTCCTTAGGAAGAGACTTAAAATCTTCCTTCTATCGTCCTCATTTATGGTGCCACATCAAATCTCATTCTAGAAAAGAGAGCAAGATTCACATACACATTACTGATACTTCAGAAAAGGTAACATTTATAAAGGTAACATTTATAGATAAAGGTAACACATAAATAATGTGCATAGGATATAAACTGAGTTAAGAACAACACATTATGAACACCTGCTCTTTCCATGACATTGACTGACCAGGTGAATCCAGGTGAAAGCTATGATCCCTTATTGATGTCACCTGTTAAATCCACTTCAATCAGTGTAGATGAAGGTGAGAAACCAAGTTAAAGAAGTATTTTTAAGCCTTAAGACATGTTTGTGTATGTGTGCCATTCAGAGGGTGAATGGACAAGACAGAATATTTAAGTGCCTTTGCACAGGGTATGGTAGTAGGTGCCAGGTGCACCGGTTTGTGTCAAGAACTGCACCGATGGTGGGTTTTTCACACAACAGTTTCCTGCGTGTATCAAAAATGGTCCACCACCCAAAGGACATCCAGTCAACTTGACACAACTGTGAGAAGCATTGGAGCCAACATGGGCCAGCATCCCTGTGGAACGCTTTAGACACCTTGAAGAGTCCATGCCCCAACGAATTGAGGCTGTTCTGAGGGCAAACGTGGGGGGTGCAACTCAATACTAGGAAGCTGTCCGTAATGTTTTGTACTCTGTATATTTTCCTCCCTAAATTCCCATTTCTGTCTGCATTCTACTGTCTGCATGAGTTAGTGTCTGCCTGTCTCTGTTGATAAGGGCAAGCAGAGGTCACAGACATATGGTTGACTGGAAGGCCAGTTATGCTGCAGCTCAGTGGCTCAGCCCAGCCTTCCCACTTAGAAAGAGACCAGACTCCGGCTGCCAACAACACAGTATGACTACACTCGCTCCAGGGCTTCTTTCTCATCCCCCCTACTACCTCCCTACAATGGAAACCCTCCCCCACCACTCACACATATACACTATATGCCGTAGGAGCAGTAGAGGCCCATGCATGCGCTGACTTTGACCCAGTTTGCAGGCAGACAGACTCCACCATGCTCATTGCTCGCTCAGCTCTTTGATATATTCTGACTCTCTTGAGGTGTGTGTGTGTGTTGAGCTCTGAGTTCCTCTTATCAGGGCTGGATGGAAAACTACCCGGGTGTCTGTCTGGGCGCTGGTCTCCCAGTTCAAGGACCGCACTCTACGAAATGGTCTTCATGAAGTGTTGGAGCTCATCCTCGGTGACTACAATTGGTTGACTATAGCCATGTTTGCCAGGCTTTTAGTGGCATGAAGGCACGGCACGAGGACAAGACTAGGTTGACTACCTCGCTCCACTGGCATTAACCCTAACTATGAGTAGCAGTGGAGGCTCCTGAAGGGAGGATGGCTCAAAGTAATGTCTGGAATGGAGCAAATGGAATGGCATCAAACACATGGAAACCATGTGTTTGCCATTTTTGATACAATTCCACACCAGCCATTACCACAAGCCCATCCTCCACAATTAAGGTGCCACCAACCTGTGATGAGCAGCCTTTTTTTAAAGCCTTATTTTACCAGGTAAGTTGACTGAGAACACATTCTCATTTACAGTAACGACCTAGTTACAGGGGAGAGGAGGGATGAATGAGCCAACTGGAAGCTGGGGATGGTTAGGTGGCCATGACGGTATGAGGGCCCGATTGGGAATTAATCCAGGCCACCAGGGTTAATGCCCCTACTCATACGGTATATGAAGGAAATGACATAAGACCTTTAGATCTGTGGGAGTTCTGTTTACGTGATCTCCCTAAAAACACACCACTTCGATACTGATACAAGACTTTTCATTGCAAGTCATGAGAGCATCTTCCCAAACCTAACTCTTTTCCTAACCATAACCTGATTCTCCTAACCGGCTATGAAAAAGTCAATTCCGGTCGAAGCTGTATCGAAGTGGCGTATTTTAGGAAATCTCGTTTAGATATGAGTAAGCGTTGTTCCTCTGGCGTGAACCCTGGGGGTATCCCACATAGACATATAGGGCCTGTTTCGTGGACACAGAAAAAGCATAGTTCTGAACTAAAAAGCATGTTCTATAAAGTGTTTTTTAGTACTAATAAATAATATGGTGTCAGCCCAATAAACAACATATAGCCATCTTTATGGAAGAAAGCACAGTAAGCATTCGTTTCCATGTCAACAGCACAGGGCTAACTACCCAGAGTGCTCCTTCTCCTTGGTCTACTGTTGGTCTCAGCAGGAGGGCAGGGCTGATATTAGAACAAAAGGGCTTTAAGGTTTCTTTTTATTAACATTTCTGAACAAGCAGTAGCCTTTGAAATGTAATGTAGTGGCATTTCTGGATGAAATTTACATTTCAGTCATTTAACAGATACTTATCCAGAGCGACTTACAGGATAAATTAGGGTTCAGTGCCTTGCTCAAGGGCACAGTTAGATTTTTCACCGAGTCGGCTCAGTGATTTAAACCAGCAACCTTTTGGTTACTGTCCCAACACTCTTAACCGCTAGGCTACCTGCCCAAATATAGTTCATTTGGGGTGGTTGATATTCGACGCCTGCTTGTGTACATTTAACTGCAGTAAAAACAATCATTCATTTAAAGCTAGTGCCTGTGGAACATGAGGTTGTGACATTAAACAAGGTGGCAAAGGTGATCCGTATGGAACTGGAATCTGGAGAATGCTGGTGTGTTCCCACATATTCCACAACGAGTTATTCTACCTATAAGATTTTAGCTATAGGGTAAAAATAGTTGGTACTTTGCATAGACTGCTTCCCATATAGCATATTATCACTCCTATGAGAAGACATGTCTCGTGCTTTATTTTGACCAACTCAAAATAAAGCACAGGTAGACATTTATTTTATACACAAATGTTTATTTAGTCAAATAAAGCAACATTCTGATAAGAACAAAGGGGTGATCACTAATAGGTGAGCAGAGGATTGAGAAGGAATGGCCGTTACAGAGGACTGTACACAGAAACCATAACAATATTTTAAAGAACTTCAAAAGTCACTGACTTGCTTTTCCATTCGTTAACATGGCTAACTTACATCCTGCACGTCACTGTACTGCATGTGTCTATCATTCCTTATGGAAATTATAAAAGAAATAAAACAATACATAAGCTCTAAGAAATGTTTCAGTTTAATATTTCTTTCTCCCTAATCATATAGTGCCTTTATTTGATTAAAAATTAATCTTGGGCCACAGACACTGTGGCTATGTTGAACACACCCACTACAAAGACAGAGGGGCTAAATAAAAAATAAAAAATGGACCAAGTCCTATCTACACACCAAGAGAGATAGGACGAAGAGTGGAGAGAGAAGAGATGAAAGAGAGGAGGGAAAGAGAGAAACCGAGTGAACAGAGAGAGAGAAAGAGAGACCGTAAACAGAGAAAGAAAGAGCGTGAACAGAGAGCAGAATCACAGGAAGTACTCCAGCTCATAGCGGAGATAAGGGTTCTTCTCATCGTTGTAGACGTGGGGGTAGTGAGCGATCAGAGCATCCTGGGAACCGATGTAGATCGAGTTATAGATCTTCCAGTAGACGTCTCGGACCTTCCTGGCTGGGTGGAAGAGACCCTGGAGAGAGGAGACCGGGTTAGAGAGCATTACCAACTCAACGGCTGCATTTACAGTGCTAGGATGATTATGGCTTATTTGTTTAGGCATTTTTTGTTGAGGGGGTTACAGGTACATCATCTCTTCATATTTTTAAGTTGATAAAACGTACCTGTAGGTAAGAAATATATAGAGTTTAATAATATATTCAGTATAAACAGGGAAAAACTAAAAAGTAGTCCTCCATCCCAATCATGTTCCCCTTCAAGCCCCCCCACCAAACACCCCCGGAAACTATGTTTTTATGAAATAAACTACATGACCAAAAGTATGTGGACACCTGCTCGTAAAAACATCTCATTCCAAAATAATGAGCATTAATATGGAGCTGTTCCCACCTTTGCTGCTAAAAAAGCCTCCACTCTTCTGGAAAGGCTTTCCACTAGATGTTGGAACATTGCTGCGGGGACTTACTTCCATTCAGTCACAAGACCATTAATGAGGTCAGCACTGATGTTGGGTGATTAGGCCTGGCTCGCAGTCTGCGTTCCAATTCATCCCAAAGGTGTTCGATGGAGTTGAGGTCAGGGCTCTGTGCAGGCCAGTCAAGTTCTTTCACACCGATCTCGACAAACTATTGCTGTATGGACCTCGCTTTGTGCACGGGGGCATTGTCATGCTGAAACAGGAAAGGGCCTTCCCCAAACTGTTGCCACAAAGTTGGAAGCACAGAATCATCTAGAATGTCATTGTATGCTGTAGCGTTAAGATTTCCCATCACTGGAACTAAAGGGCCTAGCCCGAACCAGGAAAAACAGCCTCAGACCATTATTCCTCCTCCACCAAACTTTACAGTTGGCACTATGCATTGGGACAGGTAGTATATTCCTGGCATCCGCCAAACCCAGATTAGTCCCAGATGGTGAAACTTGATTCATCACTGCAGAGAACACGTTTCCACTGCTCAAGAGTCCAATGGCGGCGAGCTTTACACATCTCCACCCGACGCTTGGCATTACACATGGTGACCTTAAGCTTGTGTTGTGGCAGCTCGGCCGTGGAAACCCATTTTATGAATCTTCGACAAACAGTTCTTGTGCTGACGTTGCTTCCAGAGGCACTTTGGAACTTGGTAGTGAGTGTTGCAACTGAGGACAGATTATTTTTACACCCTAAGCGCTTCAGCACTTGGCGGTCCCGTTCTGTGAGATTGTGTGGCCTACCACTTTGCAGCTGAGCCGTTGTTGCTCCTAGACGTTTCCACTTCACAATAACAGCACTTCCAGTTGGACCGGGGAAGCTCTAGCAGGGCAGAAATTTGACGAACTGACTTGTTGGAAAGATGTCACTGAGCTCTTCAGTAAGGTCATTCTACTGCCAAAGTTTGTCTATGGAGATTGCATGACTGTGTGCCCAATTTTATACACCTGTCAGCAACGGGTGTGGCTGAAATAGCTGAATCCAATCGATTGAATGAGTGTCCACATACTTTTGTATATATAGTGTATCCACTGCAGTTTGTTCATGGACTTCATAACGGTATGTTGCTGTTGATAGTGATATCACTTCTTACATCATTTACAACACTCAGCTATTCTAAAATGATCCTAGTCATCTAGTAGCAGATAGTAGTCAATCTGCTACCTGTCTGTCAGAACAAGGAGATCAGTGATGTAGTATCAGTCAGGTTTACCTGCAGGCAATACTGCAGCATGCGGCAGGGGCCGATAGCCACCCTGAGGCCCTCCAGGGCCCCCATGACAGCCTGGATTACATGGGGCGACGTCTCAAACACATTGGGCCACACGTAGTTCAACAAGTGGTTAAGGGAGTCCTCACAGCCGAAGCCGTAGACGCCCAGGGACATGTGCTGCACCACGGCACTGGCAGTCTGTCTGTGGACCAGGTCTCTGCAAGGAGGAGAGAGGAGAAAAACAGGGTTACCAATGGAGCCAGTCCAAAGGTACAAAGGAGCAGGTGGGCTCTACTATATATTCTAATTCTGTGGAGGAAATCCACTATGACAATGAATGACACTTGACTTTTCATTTGTAACCAACAGGTGCAGGGTGAGAACAGAAGTGAACTGGATGTCAGATCTGCCAGTTCTCATGTTGGTGTCCATCTAGTGAAGTACTAGTCCTGATCTGACCACAGACCAGTCCAACAGGCGAGAATGATTCGCAGGCATATTACAGCACATTCAACCGAGTGATCCCTAAATGTTACAGACAGACCTGATCGTGGCTATGTAGCTTGATGCATTTACCATACTTGGAAAATGTTGTGTTTTTGGTTTATTGACTACAGGGTTACTGTGACTTTAGTCAGCCCACCAGACTGATTGTTAGTTACAATGTTTGGTCCTCTCACCTGTCCATCAGTGCGTCCTCCAGCAGGGGCGTGACGGCATAGATGTAGTCCTTGCCCATCTCCCCGATGTACTCAAACAGGAAGGACAGGGACTTGAGCACGCCGTTCTGCACGTTGAGCTCAGGCACGCGGTACTCGTTCATGAGAGCGGGGAGCACGGTGAAGGGAGAACAGGTCTCAGCCACGATGGCGATGGCCACGGTGGTACACACTCGGTTCTGACGCTCCTGAACCTTCAGGTTGTTGAGTAGTGTGGCCAGCACATCATGGGGTCTGGAGGGGTCAACGATAGGCTAAATATATACTGGTTACCATGACAGTAACAGGTGAAGTATCACCAAGCATCATTATAATACAACTTTGAGACAACATTTTTCATGGACGCTCAGAAACCCTAATAAATGTGCAGCAATGGAGATCAACAAGTGTTGAGAGAAGTATTGGGCAGTAGCCAGAGACAGGAGGACTCACCCGATAGCCTTGGCGATGTATCCGAAGGTGTTGACGGTGGCTCTGCGGATGGCCTTCTTGTGGGCCTTGAGGAGCTCCAGCAGCTCAAAGCAGATCCGCATCCACTCCCTGGCCGACACGTACTCAGCACCCCTACACAGACAGACCAGGGTAGGAGTTACAACATGGTTACTGAAACATCTACTATTGTACCATATTTACACATATGGTTAGGAGTCAAAGATTGGAATTTACTAGTGAATGTGTGTGTAAAAGATTAGACTGTACTGGTGAATGTGTGAGTCACAGATTCACACTAATGTAGTCCAATCTTTTAAAGATTGGACTTTACTAGTGAATATCTGTATGTGTGTGTGATTCCTTTGCTACAGACATACCTGTCAGCAATCCTGCCCACCAGGTCAATACAGTTCTCCTGCACCTTCTCATGTCTGTTCTTCAGGATGGGCGTCAGCCGAGGTAGCAGGTCTTTGATTGGTGGAGTCATCTTGTGCATACCTGAGTGACAGCACAGACAACCAATCAGCTCTCTGGATGCATATCACCAAGTATTAACACCTCTACTATCCTAACTTAATCATAACCACTCTTATAGCATTACTGCTGTTAAACCAGCCCAATACTTGTTCTTCACTGAACTCAACTAACACAAGTCATTCACAGGCATCTCTCTACCCACTGGAGCACTTTCTCAAATGATTTCAGCCCGTCTTAGGAAGTGAGAGGGCTAAATTAGTGGGCTGAGAGTGTATGGAGCTACAAGACAGAGATTGGATAGCATTTTGGAAAATAAAACAAATGCTTTTTTTTATTTTACCTTTATTTAACTAGGCAAGTCAGTTAAGAACAAATTCTTATTTTCAATGATGGCCTAGGAACAGTGGGTTAACTGCCTTGTTCAGGGGCAGAACGACAGATTTTTACCTTGTCAGATCAGGGATTCGATCGGTTACTAGTCCAACGCTCTAACCACTAGGCTACCTGCCGCCCCAAATTACTTTTCATTTGTAACCAACAGGTGCAGGGTGAGAACAGAAGTGAACTGGATGTCAGATCTGCCAGTTCTCATGTTGGTGTCCATCTAGTGAAGTACTAGTCCTGATCTGACCACAGACCAGTCCAACAGGCGAGAATGATTCGCAGGCATGTGACTGAAGACCAAAGGGTCATCAACCTTAGTGTCAACATGCTATTGGTCAGAAGACAGGGAGTTGTAGTAGTGAGGGGGTAACGTTTACATACCGATGACATTGACGATGGCCTTGAGAGCACCAAGGATACTTCCCAGTACTTCAGGATACTCTTCTCCTAGATACTCATATAACACCACTCCCAGGTGACCCATCAGCTTCTCCTGTGGAGAGAGAGAGAGAGAGAGAGAGAGAGAGAGAGAGAGAGAGGTTTAGAAAGGGAATCAGCTTCTCCTGTGGAGGAGAGAGAGAGGTTTAGAAAGGGAATCAGCTACTCCTGGAGAGGAGAGAGAGAGAGAGAGAGGTTTAGAAAGGGAATCATCTTCTCCTGTGGAGGAGAGAGAGAGAGAGAGGTTTAGAAAGGGAATCAGCTTCTCCTGTGGAGGAGAGAGAGGTTTAGAAAGGGAATCATCTTCTCCTGTGGAGGAGAGAGAGAGAGAGAGAGGTTTAGAAAGGGAATCAGCTTCTCCTGTGGAGGAGAGAGAGGTTTAGAAAGGGAATCAGGTTCTCCTGCGGAGGAGAGAGAGCTTTAGAAAGGGAATCAGGTTCTCCTGTGGAGGAGAGAGGTTTAGAAAGGGAATCAGGTTCTCCTGTGGAGGAGAGAGAGGTTTAGAAAGGGAATCAGGTTCTCCTGTGGAGGAGAGAGCGAGAGAGAGATAGAGAGGTTTAGAAATGAAAGAAGAACTCCGTCAGTGAAGGTGATATTATTGCAGTGTGAGTGTGTGTGTATCAGTGAGTGAGTGAGATATATATATATATATATATGCGTGTGTGCAATACGAGTGTGTATGTGCGTGTGCATCTATGAGTGGTTGGGAAGACTAACCTCCTGGCAGGTTTTCATGACCACAGCGGTGCGGGAGATGAGGTCAGCAGCCTGCTGGCGGACCTTGGCGGACTTGTTGTTGAGACGCCACAGCACTGTACCACAGATCTGAGGCAGGTAGGGCTTCACCCTCTTCCCCAGGGCATTTACCACCGTGCCAAACCCGTTCAGCATCACAGAGTCCTACAGGGGTCAGAGGTCAAGTCCTACAGTCAGTCATATTCCACGCAGGTAGGCTAATGACGGACTGAGAGTGTCTGTGTCCAAAACGGAATCATATAGAAGGGCTCTGGTTTAAAGGGAATAGGGTGCCATTTCAGACACCAGCAGTTACCCATTCAAATCAAAATGTATCTCCCATCAAGCCTCAGATTACCATAAATCCACACTGCTGTTCAGACTAGAGGTCGACCGATTAATCGGAATGGCCGATTAATAAGGGCCGATTTCAAGTTTTCATAACAATCGGAAATCGGTATTTTTGGCCGCCGATTTGGCCGAGTTTTATTTTTTTTAACTTTTTTTTTACACCTTTATTTAAATAGGCAAGTCAGTTAAGAACACATTCTTATTTTCAATGATGGCCTAGGAATGTTGGGTTAACTGCTTTGTTCAGGGGCAGAATGACAGATTTTTACCTTGTCAGCTCGGGGATTCAATCTTGCAACCTTACGGTTAACTAGTCCAACGCTCTAACCACCTGCTTACATTGCACTCCACGAGGTTACGCGAATGCATAAGAAGCCAAGGTAAGTTGCTAGCTAGTATTAAACTTATCTTATAAAAACCAATCAATCAATCAATCATAATCACTAGTTAACTACACATGGTTGATGATATTACTAGTTTATCTAGCCTGTCCTGCGTTGCATATAATCGCTTAGGTACACGTTGCTCCAACCATAAACATCAATGCCTTTCTTAAAATCAATACACAAGTGTATATTTTTAAACCTGCATATTTAGTTAATATTGCCTGCTAACATGAATTTATTTTAACTAGGGAAAATGTGTCACTTCACTTGCAAACAGAGTCAGGGTACATGCAGCAGTTTGGGCCGCCTGGCTCGTTGCGAACTAATTTGCCAGAATTTTACGTAATTATGACATAACATTGAGGGTTGTGCAATGTAACAGGAATAACGTTTTGTTTTCGAGATGATAGTTTCCGGATTCAACCATATTAATGACCTAAGGCTCGTGTTTGTGTGTGTTATTATGTTATAATTAAGTCTATTATTTGATAGCGCAGTCTGACTGAGCGGTGGTAGGCACCAGCAGGCTCGTAAGCATTCATTCAAAATAGCACTTTCGTGCGTTTTGCCAGCAGCCCTTCGCAATGCATTGCGCTGTTTATGACTTCAAGCCTGTCAACTCCCAAGATTAGGCTGGTGTAACCGATGTGAAATGGCTAGCTAGTTAGCCGGGTGCGCGCTAATAGCGTTTCAAACGTCACTCGCTCTGAGACTTGGAGTAGTTGTTTCCCCTTGCTCTGCATGGGTAACGCTGCGTCGAGGGTGGCTGTTGTCGATGTGTTCCTGGTTCGAGCCCAGGTAGGAGCGAGGAGAGGGACGGAAGCTAGACTGTTACACTGGCAATACTAAAGTGCCTATAAGAACATCCAATAGTCAAAGGTATATGAAATACAAATCGTATTGAGAGAAATAGTCCTATAATTCCTATAATAACTACAACCTAAAACATCTTACCTGGGAATATTGAAGACTCATGTTAAAAGGAACCACCAGCTTTCATATGTTCTCATGTTCTGAGCAAGGAACTTAAACGTTAGCTTTCTTACATGGCACATATTGCACTTTTACTTTCTTCTCCAACACTTTGTTTTTGCATTATTTAAACCAAATTGAACATGTTTCATTATTTATTTGAGGCTAAATTGATTTTATTGATGTATTATATTAAGTTAAAATAAGTGTTCATTCAGTATTGTTGTAATTGTCATTATTACAAATAAAAAAAATAGGATTTTTAAAATTTATTTTAAATCGGCTGATTAATCGGCAGCGGCTTTTTTGGGCCTCCAATAATCGGCATCGGCGTCGAAAAATCATAATCTGTCGACCTCTAGTTCAGACAGGGATAACTTGTTTCAGCACAGGCTTTTCCCAATGTTATACCTCGAGCCAGGATCAGTAGGCAAACGTTCTGGGCCCGGTTTCCCAAAAGCTAGGTTCATCATTAGAACCATCGTAGGAGCATCGTTAAATCTCAGAGCTGTTTCCCAAACCCATCGTTATTAACGTTGCACTTGAAACCGCTGGCAATCTAACGCCTGCCCTCAGACCGCTGGCAATCTAACGCCTGCCCTCAGACCGCTGGCAATCTAACGCCTGCCCTCAGACCGCTGGCAATCTAACGCCTGCCCTCAGACCGCTGGCAATCTAACGCCTGCCCTCAGACCGCTGGCAATCTAACGCCTGCCCTCAGACCGCTGGCAATCTAACGCCTGCCCTCAGACCGCTGGCAATCTAACGCCTGCCCTCAGACCGCTGGCAATCTAACGCCTGCCCTCAGACCGCTGGCAATCTAACGCCTGCCCTCAGACCGCTGGCAATCTAACGCCTGCCCTCAGACCGCTGGCAATCTAACGCCTGCCCTCAGACCGCTGGCAATCTAACGCCTGCCCTCAGACCGCTGGCAATCTAACGCCTGCCCTCAGACCGCTGGCAATCTAACGCCTGCCCTCAGACCGCTGGCAATCTAACGCCTGCCCTCAGACCGCTGGCAATCTAACGCCTGCCCTCAGACCGCTGGCAATCTAACGCCTGCCCTCAGACCGCTGGCAATCTAACGCCTGCCCTCAGACCGCTGGCAATCTAACGCCTGCCCTCAGACCGCTGGCAATCTAACGCCTGCCCTCAGACCGCTGGCAATCTAACGCCTGCCCTCAGACCGCTGGCAATCTAACGCCTGCCCTCAGACCGCTGGCAATCTAACGCCTGCCCTCAGACCGCTGGCAATCTAACGCCTGCCCTCAGACCGCTGGCAATCTAACGCCTGCCCTCAGACCGCTGGCAATCTAACGCCTGCCCTCAGACCGCTGGCAATCTAACGCCTGCCCTCAGACCGCTGGCAATCTAACGCCTGCCCTCAGACCGCTGGCAATCTAACGCCTGCCCTCAGACCGCTGGCAATCTAACGCCTGCCCTCAGACCGCTGGCAATCTAACGCCTGCCCTCAGACCGCTGGCAATCTAACGCCTGCCCTCAGACCGCTGGCAATCTAACGCCTGCCCTCAGACCGCTGGCAATCTACGCCTGCCCTCAGACCGCTGGCAATCTAACGCCTGCCCTCAGACCGCTGGCAATCTAACGCCTGCCCTCAGACCGCTGGCAATCTAACGCCTGCCCTCAGACCGCTGGCAATCTAACGCCTGCCCTCAGACCGCTGGCAATCTAACGCCTGCCCTCAGACCGCTGGCAATCTAACGCCTGCCCTCAGACCACTGGTAGAACAGCTAAGTGTGTCGTTAGATACTTTTGGCCCTTTATACACAGTAGATCTCCTCCAAACATAGAATCACATGGTTTATCTGTCTCTGTGACCACTGGTAACTTCACAACAAAGATGACTACAAAAACAAAGTTGGCAATGTCTTGGCAATTGATTGAAACAAGTGACGTAATCTTTAAAAAAATGCTTTAAAAATATAAACAGTAGGCTATAGCTCTATGTCAATCATATTGAAATACAGTTCATTTTCAATCAATTGAGTTGTATTTTGTTACTTGTAGACTATTGTCTGTAATTTGTCTCATTATATTTCATGTGTAGCCTAACGTGCCAATTTTTATTGGGTAAGCATTATAATAAGCCGCCTCAATATTTGCAGCCGTAGGTGGTAATATCTCTTTAGGAGCTGATCCAATGTCAGTATTGTGACATAATTATAAATGTTATGGTAAGATTTTAACTGAGAAAACTGATCCGAGAACAGCAATGCCTTTCTTCCAAAGTAATCAATATCGACACAGACGACTGACTGTTCTCTGTAAGGTGTTTTGGGAAATGAATGTTACATCTTAGACCATTGTAAGAAAGACGCATCGGTAAAACACTGGGAAGCCTAAGTTCCATTGCTTTTGGGAAACCCTGAAACGTTTCAGATAGAAAGGTCAGCAGCCAACCTGATTCCTTATTCTACATGTCAGAGAGGCATGATTGTTCTACATAATCCATTTCTATCTGAACGTTCCACAACATTGTTCCTTGCTGAAAATGCCCCAGGTACCCCCCGGGTCTCACCTCCGTGGTCTGTTCCTGGAAGGCGTACAGGATGCCGTCGATCAGCTGCTCCTCCAGCTTGTGGTCGATGTCAGCAGCTCCCAGGTTCCCCATGATCTTCTCTATGGTCTCCATCACCATCTTCCTGTACTGCTCTGCCTCGTCCTTCAGGTCATCTACGATACGAGAGATGATCTCTGCTGCTCCCACCTTATTGGCCAGCTCCACTGTGGTGTCCACCAGCTAGAAGATGGGCAGACATACAGGGAAGAGGTTAGCTCACAGACCCAAAAAACACCAGTCATGAATCAACTATGACCAGATTTTAATGTTAGTCAGTTGTTGTATTTCACCAGTTTATCCCATTGAGGCTAAAATATATCTATATTTTATTGTCATAAAATTGTCTACAACTGATTTATGATTGGTTAAACATTTAGTTTAGGTCTGTAATCAAGCCAGTCAGTATAAGGGATATGCATGGAGTCGTTCCTGTTTGAGCTGCGTCTGTACCGACCTGTCTGTAGTTGCGTCTGTCCAGGGCCATCCTGTGTTGCCAGAAGTGCTTGAAGAAGGGAGGCAGGATCTCGGTCTTGATGTAGTTGGCTTCTACACCGTCAGTACCACAGCACTGTTTCACCACCTGGAAGAGAGGGGGAACAATGGGGGTTACAAACAGGCCACACATACACCAATTCAGTTTGAAGTGTACTACGTAGCATGTGGAACTTATTTTTCGTTCTGGAAATGTAACCAACAGGTGCAGGGTGAGAACAGAAGTGAACTGGATGTCAGATCTGCCAGTTCTCATGTTGGTGTCCATCTAGTGAAGTACTAGTCCTGATCTGATAGGTCGAACAAGCGAGAATGAGTCGAGCACACACACACACACACGCAGGCACCCTCACCTTGAGCACGATCTTCTTCATCTCCTCGTCAGGAGACTGGAACTCTCTGATGAGGATCAGCATGACCTCTCTGGTGTAGTAGTTAGCATACTCAGCATCCATCAGAGGGATCAGGTAGCCAATGGCCTTCAGGAACGCAGCCAGACCCTGGACACCAGAGGGGAGAGGTAAGAGTTAACTCAGTTACTGTATCCAGACAATTTGGCTGTTTTAAAGATAGTTTGCTGCAATTCTACACCTTTTGCCATGGCTTATGCCGTGTTCTTATGCCACCTGAGTGACTCAAACATAACGCTTAAGTTCACACTAAAAACGCTTAAGCGTCCCGAACTTTTTTCCTTCTGTAATTTTTGCTATGTACATCATATTTCATTTGTATTATAATGTACATTATATTTTTGGGGGTGACGGCCACTATTGAATGAATATAGGGGAGACACTGGTATCTATACAGGCAAGATCCTGAAATGAAGTTGTATTGTAATGTCAAGTAAACTTGTTTGTATTAACCTGTTAACTGTTTTAGGAATGTAACCAACAGGTGCAGGGTGAGAACAGAAGTGAACTGGATGTCAGATCTGCCAGTTCTCATGTTGGTGTCCATCTAGTGAAGTACTAGTCCTGATCTGACCACAGACCAGTCCAACAGGCGAGAATGATTCACAGGCATGTGACAAAGCAATGTGTCCTCACCTTTCCTCTGTGCTGTCTGATACCCTTCCACAGGGGTTTGAGTACGGAGTCAAAGGACTCGATACCGTAGGGCGTGGCAGCCTCAGCCAGGGCGGCGATGGCCAGGGCACTGATGGTCCGCACCTTCTGCTGCTCATCCACCAGACCTGAGGGGGGCAGACACGGCGGAGGTCAGATCATCATATATGTTATCCTTCTTTGTAAAGTGTATGGTGGCCATATTATCCTTCTTTGTAAAGTGTATGGTGGCCATATTATCCTTCTTTGTAAAGTGTATGGTGGCCATATTATCCTTCTTTGTAAAGTGTATGGTGGCCATATTATCCTTCTTTGTAAAGTGTATGGTGGCCATATTATCCTTCTTTGTAAAGTGTATGGTGGCCATATTATCCTTCTTTGTAAAGTGTATGGTGGCCATATTATCCTTCTTTGTAAAGTGTATGGTGGCCATATTATCCTTCTTTGTAAAGTGTATGGTGGCCATATTATCCTTCTTTGTAAAGTGTATGGTGGCCATATTATCCTTCTTTGTAAAGTGTATGGTGGCCATATTATCCTTCTTTGTAAAGTGTATTGTGGCCATATTATCCTTCTTTGTAAAGTGTATGGTGGCCATATTATCCTTCTTTGTAAAGTGTATGGTGGCCATATTATCCTTCTTTGTAAAATGTACGGTGGCCATATTATCCTTCTTTGTAAAGTGTATGGTGGCCATATTATCCTTCTTTGTAAAGTGTATGGTGGCCATATTATCCTTCTTTGTAAAGTGTATTGTGGCCAACAATGCACTTTAAAATAAACTTGAAATGTCAACCCTCACACCCTAGATACTAGAAAACTAAACTACTTGAGTCAAGTATACTAGTCACTCCTAAACATAACTAATGTACTATAACTGGAAAACTAAACAGGTCCAATAGCATCCTCAGGCAGTGGCCCCTCCCCTCACCATGCTCGATGATCTCCACCAGACTCCTCAGATGGGGCAGGATGGCACAACCCATGAGGATGGCAATCTGCTGGACAATCTTGATGCCCGTGTGGCGGGCCTGCCATGACTTCTTGCTCTTACACACAGCCTTGAGGAAGGGCAAGAGGGAGGGGATTCCCAGAGCGGACGCTACGACAGCGAAAGCTCTGGCGGTTGTATTTCTGACGTATTCATCCATGTTGTCAATATCAGGTCTCATAGTGGAGATCATAGTGGCCAGGCCAGCAGCCTAGAGGGGGAGGGAGGGAGGGTAAGAGATCAACTAAGATTAATAGGTGTTTATGATACTGCTTGTATAGACATCGTAAGTATAATTTCAGGTCAAATTGTATTTACTACTTGCTTTAGGAGTGTGACGAACGGGTGCAAAGTGAGAACAGAAATTAACGATGTCAGACCGGCTAGTTCTCCTGCTGGTTTTTCTAGCGAAGTACCAGCCCTAATCTGACCACGGACCGGTCCAACAGGCATACGACCCAACTGTGGTGGGTGTGTGAGTACATTATAGGGCTGAAAGTGGGGCTCACCTTGGCCAAATTAGAGATGATCTCCCTGCCCTCCACTCTGGCGTAGTAATCTTCATCAATCAGCAGCGGCTCAATCACCACCAGGATCTGGGGAACAGAGAGTCAATCAGTGGGGGCCAATCTCGGCACAGGAGACATATTGTAAACCGAGTCAATGAGTCCCTCGCTCTCACACGCGACGACCCACCTTGTGTACGTATGGGCGGACCAGGTCGTCCAGCTTGTAGAGGATGCGGTCTATGACCTTGACCAGCAGGTGGCGCTCCTGGTCCTCCAGAGTAGGAGACATGAGCAGGGGCAGGATCTGGTTGAAAAGGGGCCCTGCTCCAAACTCCCTCGCCTTGTCTGTGATCTGACGCAGGGCAGCCTGAGGAGAGACGCAAGGGGGTTAGACTGGACGGTTGACTTTTCAGTGTGAGAGTTACACACCAAAAGGAAGATGGAGCTAAGTCTGTAGAGATGAAAGGCCTATCTAGTGTTACCTATGTCAAACCTTCATAAATCAGATTATGCTGATAATGGCAGCCATCTTGGTCAGGGAAATGTTCCATTAAATTCTGTGGTCAAGACTGAGGACAGTTGGCATCTGGTCTCACCTTTCTCATGGGAGGTGTCCCGTTCTTGATTTTCAGCAGCAGTTTCATGATCTTACGCTCCTTCTGTTCCTCTGGGCTCAGAGTGGACTCATCCACCTCAACCAGCAGTTTATCAAAGTACTGGATGTCGTCTGGTTTGAGGAAGGGCAGGTTCCCACTGGGCTGGTCGTTGATCTGCTTCATGGAGCGGTCCTCCTGCTGCATATGGAAGCCTGTCATGCCCCCCATGGGGGTGGGGGTGGCAGACAGCTTCCGGGCAGGGGTACGGATGGGCACATAGCCTGCTGGTGGGGGAAGGACCTGTGGAGGGAGGTGGGGGATGAAATGTTAGTACTATTCATTTATCATACTTTAGTGATTAGCTTTATTTACTTCAGTTCCATTCACTCTTTCTCTGTACTGGATAGAGCCCTTATCGAGGCATTTGTCTGAGGTCTTCAACTGAAGAGGCACGCTGCTGTGGGGATCCCGACCCAGAGACACAGAACGTGACCCTGGCCCAGTGACCCCAGAGACAGAATGGATCTCGTTCCGACTCGTCATCGTATCATCACGAAGACCATTCAATCACTTCATATAGATACTGCATTTGATGTGACAAGTGCCGGTTGAGCTCCATTTCTCCATTGTGCTGGGGAGTGGGTGTGCTTACCTTGTATCCTTCTGGGAACATGGCATCCAGCTCATCGTCTGTGAGAGGTCGGTTCCTCTCGTCTATCTCCCTCTCCCAACGCCAGGCCTGCAGCTGCTCTGGGGTCATGCTCATCAGGTGACCTGACAGGATAGGAAACGCATGCATAATGTAAACATGCCTCAATAACCCAGTATCATGACTTAGTGGAACATTCTACTACTTATATTCCTACTACTTCATACTACTAGTAAATTAACAACAAGTACATAATATCAATTCACCAACAGTTATCAGTGTTAAATTATATTCTACCTCTAAGGAATTGAAAATGGGTTTCAAAGGCCTGACAGGAAGGCAAGGTGATTAACAGTACCTGGAGAGGGAGTGGCCATATTCATGGCAGGGGTTCCGAGGGGAGTTTTCCCAGGGGTCATCAGTGGGGTGGAAGAGCCCATCTGGCTGGCGGGGGTCTCGTCCCAACGGGACTTCCTTTTACTGGCCCCGGGGGTGGGGGTCTCTCCCACTGACTCGTCTCCCCTGTCTGTTCGGGGGGTCTCGGCCCAACCACTTCCATGACCAGGGGTCTCCCTCTCCGTCTTGGGGGTCTCGTCCCATCGGTTTTTGCGCACGCTGCCTGTGGCTCCCCCGTGTCCAGGGGTGGTGTGTCCCGGTGTGTCCCCTCTGCCTGGCGTGGCTGCTCCAGCCGGGGTGTGGCTAGGGGTGGGGTCCCACATTCGGGAGCTGGGGGTGGCCCCTGGGGTCTCACTGCCCTTGTTCCTTCCGGGGGTCTCGTCCCAGCGGCTGTTGGATGGGGTGTGGCCTGGGGTGTGTCCTGGGGTCTGCTGTATGTGTGGTGGGGGGTGTCCAGGAATAAAGGGTTCAGTGAGTTCTCACAGTACAGAAATGTAAACTGGAGAAGCACGGTTGAGTTACCTTGTTTCACTAGAATCTTTAAAGGCACATGTCAAGGCAAATAAACTGCCCCAAAAACACTTCTATATCATTTGCTGATCGAACACCAGACCAAAAAATAATAATTGTAAGGATACAAACTGGATCTGATCAACTAAGATAAGTTTTACCTCAGCAGCCTGATCGGCCTGGTCCCAGCTGGACATCTTCTTAGGTGTGCCGGCGTTGCTGGGGGTTCCTGATTGGTCCTGTTTCTCGGCCGTCTGGTCCCAGCGGCGTTTACGCTTTGCGGCGGCAGCGGCAGCAGCAGCCTGGGAGGCGGCAGAGCCGTTGACAGCCTTCAGGTCTCCTGTTTTGGCCTTCTCTGCCATCTGCAGACGAATCTCTTTCTGCATGGAGGGAGAGCAGGGAGACCGTGAGAACACCAACCAAAGGATAAACACAGCAGGGAAAAGTTTCCTGTGGGATTTGTAGGACTTAAGTCTATTGTAGGCAACGATACACCACACTGAACGATACAATTCCATTATGTGGGTGTATTTATTATAAACTGGGTGGTTGGAGCCCCGAAGACTGATTGTTTGAAAGCCATGGTATATCAGACTGTATACCACAGGTATGACAAAACATGACTTTAACTTTTCTAATTACATTAGTAACCAGTTTATAAAAGCAATAAGGCACCTCAGGGGTTTGTGGGATATGGCCAATATACCACAGCTACGGGTTGTATCCAGGCACTTTGTGTTGCGAAGTGCATAAGTACAGCTGTTAGCCGTGGTATATTGACCAAATACCACACCCCCTCGGGCCTTATTGTTTAATTATATCCTTTATGGACACACAGCACTCAGAAACATAACCTCAAGACAAAGCCATGCCCTTGGTCTAAAGCAGTGTTTACCAACCCTGGTCCTCCAGTACCCCCAACAGAACACCTTTTCATTGTAGCCCCAGACAAACACACCTCCTTCAGCTCATTGAGGGCTTGAGGATTAGTTGAATCAGGTGTGCTTATCCAGGGTCACAATAAAAATGTGTACTGAAGGGGGTAATCGAGGACCACAAAGGGGGTTTATGTGGTCTGTCTTACCTCCTCTTTGGTCAGGTGCTGCTCCTTCATGACGTCCATGTACGACCTGGACTGCAGCTTGGGGTCCGGTGTTTTGCCCCCTGCGCGAAAGAGCACCAACAAGACACAGGGCAGCCGATTAGAACACGCCCCCAGGACTCGGCTTCATAACACACAGCAAGCACAACAACACAGCCAGCTCAGCTAGGCCCTCACTTTTCTTTAGGAAACATTTACTGGTTTAGTTCCTTAAGCTGAATCACAACAAGACAATCCTAGATACACAAAATACAGACAGTCCTCTCTTGCTTGCCTTACATACAAACATAGCTGTCTAAAAAAAAACAGGCAGATACATTGAGAAACAGCGGAGGTTGTTTTGTCTTTCTTTTAAGGAGATAACAGGAGAGGATAAAGCCATCACTGATGCAGGGGTCCTGGGCTGTGCTCTCCAGAATACGTACACTTTCAGTGCCAAGGGTCCTTCTGCAGTCAGACTTCAACCGGCAGAAAAGAAGCCTAGAAAATGTCTCTTTACCATTAGTAACACTTTGGAAAAGGGTTGGAACTCATACACATAAGCATACCACCTGTGATTTGTTTTTTACGTCACAAAAGAAAAATCCTCCTGGGACTCAAACTTCAAAGTAAAAAAATTTAAATTAAAAAAATATCCCCCAGAGTGCGATTTACTGATAGCATTTTAAGAAAATGAAGTCAAGATTTTTTTTAAAACTAAATCTAGGAATGTTCTGTGAGATAAATGTGTAGCTACTTTATGTAACCCAGGGCAGGGAGAGCATATCTATATATATATATGTAGTTACACGTATACCTGAGGGGCAGTGGAGCAACTTTTAGATCCATACGATCAATACCTTAGTTTCAGGGGAACAGGCCACATGCTACTGAGCAGTCATTAGTTTGACCTTGGAGTCCACTGCTATTCCAACTTCGTAAATGTAGATCTTGACTTCCTTTTTAGAAAAATGTTTTAAAAATATATTATGAATTACAAGATAAATCTAAAGCAAAAGACCACCATAAAATGGCAGAGTTTTCAATTGAATTCTATAAAAATAAGTCTTCGGTAGAAGACAAAATAAAAGGTTGTTGGGGTAGAGATTTGTTGAGGTATAGCTGCTTTTCCCCCACCCACCCAGACAGACAACCAGCCAGTGGACCCTGACAAAACTGACAAGCGCACACTTCTGTCTGTTCACCATAACCTACACAGGATGAGTTGCTGCACCCTTAAGAGACTGCAGTACAGGACTGGCAAAGCAGTACTGCTGTAGGAGAGAAATTAAGGACAGTTAGTATGGGCCTGTGGAATTGCGGCACACAGATTTCTTGATATGTTTCTATTTTACAAAGATGTGAAATAGAAATATATTTCCACAACATATTTGTATATGACAGAGCTGTCTACATGCAGGTTTGATACAACCCTACCCCCAGACTACATTGAGGCACTAAGGCCAATTAAATCTCAGACCCTACAGGCAAATTGTTGCATTAAAAATACATTTCTGCAACGTGTAAATAAACATACTGTAAACTTAATCTACAAGGTATGTGTTTAGTTAATCAAATGCTTAAAGGCTAGTCAAGCTGTAGTCTGAGAAATAGGCCATCCTTGGTTAAACTGCACGGCTATTTAGTTCATTCTAATGAACAAACATACATTTAAGCTGGCAAGACAAACAAGTTGTAGCCAGGGTTAGGCTTTGAGAAATGTGAATATATGTAAGTGGCGGCTCCTTGCCCTGTGAGAGGTAAGGGACAAGACAATACTGGAGACAAAGCCCTTTGGCCAAGGATTATACAGTCACTGTAAACCACTCTATTACTTAGACCCCTGGAGCCCAAATTAAGATCCCTGACCAGATTTGGACTAAATGCCATTTAAAATGGGCTTGAAATCTGAGACCATAACTCACTAGTGTTGATGACAACTGCACTATAGTTTGTGTGTGTAAGTCTCATAATTGACTATGTCCTCATCTCTTCTAATGGAACTTCCCTAGCCCCTAAAAGTCTGACAAGCCTGCAGTGGTGGTAACTGACCATAAGCCTGCAAAATGATACTATAGTGGAGTGAAGGAAGGGCCACTTGGAAGAAAGGGGTGGTAAAATAGCATTGCTTATTACGAGTGTTCTTGTTTTACACAGGAATACTTTGAAGCCTCAGATCTGTACCCAGGTGGGTTGGCAATCTGGGGGCATTCCTTGACTGGGAGCCAAGCTTCAGACAGCCAGCACATTTCTGGCTTCTGACTGCCTCGTGATGGGGTGGTTTGTGTGTGCGGTAATGGGGTCATTGCGTTGCCGCTTACTGGGCACAGCAGGGTGCAGCACATTGTATGAGCAGGTGAATTACCCCAAGGATAAGCATCAAATCACAAACAATTAAAAACATTTTGCTACTCACATTACCCAATACCTTTCTTTAAATTAAACAGTTCATGATATAGATAGCCACATGGGTCTCTTAACCCTTCGAGACACTCACAGCCTACCTGCCACCCATGTAGTATTAGGTATAATAGTCTGTAACCAAGACAACACCTAACCACCTCTCCCTAAAACATATGGACCCCCTTACTGGCAGAAGTTGTATTTCGCACAACTTATTTCTCAGATGTTAACAATTATTCTCATTTTCGAGAAAAAACTTGTATCTGCCATGTAAACCATTTGCCACAAAAGCAAAGAGATTTTATTGAGACAAAATGATGAGTGATAAAAGGCACCCTCGGGCCAGAAAAGATTACCAAGGGAAGGTCTTAGTCTGGGGAGCAAGCAGCTGCACAGTGCTCGAAGGGCTAAGCAGCAAGAGGTGGGTTGAAACCCTTGAAAGGCATCCATGGGATCATGGCAGTTACAGTATAACACATAACATATATCAGGGGAGGACACTATGGAGGGAACATGGAGGGGTGAAATTTACCGTCTGCAAAGGGGTCAAGTCGCTCAGGAGAGATGATCATCTGTCGTCGTCTGGCCTTGTACTCGTCTTCACGCTCTGCAATCTTAGCGGGCCGGTGTTCCGCGAACGGGTCGTACTGAGAGGAGAGACAACACAGCATGTTACAATACATGTCATAATGGTAGACATTACAGAGTTTGATAAGTAGCCATTATAAAAAATGGTGTCTATGACGAGATATGAGCAGGGATAATTATGCAAATCCAAAACATTAACACTAAGATTTGGTAAAAGGTAATCTGTCAGTTCTGAACTCCAAAGTAGAATTCTACAGGAAGAGAGGAAGATGGTGTTGCGAACCTGCTCATCTGACTGTGGTATTGCATTGAGTATAGCCACCGGAGCATGATATCCCGGTTTCTTCTGTCCAAGTAGACTTGTTGAGGAGTCCTCCTCATCATCCTGAAAATAAGAGAGAGACAAGAGTCTGGTCAAGCCTAGCCATTTAAGGCAGACTCTCCCAGCTCGAGGACAACGAGACATATTGGTGTAGCCAACTCCATTTAAAAAAATCAGACAGTGGAATAGCTGATGTCTGACCCCTAGGAAGAGAAAGAGGATGTCAGTGTTGCAGATGACGTGCAACACTTTTTCCAAGTTACAAAGGAAACATGCATCATTACATCACAGGATTTGACATCAGGACTTACATCCTCCTGTTCATTGGCCGCGATGGAGGTGACATATCCAGCGAAGCGGCTGTCGCTGCCACCGTAGATCTCCTGGTCATAGTATCCAGTGGAGTCCAGGCCCACACCCTGATCTGCTCCCTCCTCCACCAGGGCAGCTTTCATGCCCTGGATCTCCAGGATCTGGGCCTCGATGTCTGGGGGGCAGGGGGGGAACAACAGTCATTGAGCATCTGGGCATGTTGAAAACTATGTGCACAAACATCACCATTGATGTCAAGCATATTACCAAATCAAATGAGATTTTACATAAATGTAAATAAATAAGCAGCAGTGACAGGTTATACATTAACTAAAATAGATGCCATTGGAACTAATTATTACGCTTGACTACCATGCTCAAATCGTGCGCTGTGTTGACAAAGTAGGGCCTGCTAAATTAGTTTCAATTTTAGCTTGCCAACGACTAGATAAACCACATAGTTAGCGTTGACTATCATAGCTAGTAACTTACAGAATATCCGTCAGGGTTAGTTAGCTACGTTAGGTAGTTACTTAGCATTACCTTCAACGCCATCTTAATTAGGTAGCTTTTACAACACCAGTGTGACGCTGTTAAATAAATATATCTAGCTATATCAATATCATAGCAAGTTACGCATGTCTACATCTATACAAACATCCCATAAATAGTACCAAGAGCACACTAATATATATATATATATATATATATATATATATATATATATATATAAGGCAATCATGCTTATTGAAATTCTTTATTATCTAGGTTAGCTAGCTTAGTAGTTAGCGGGACGCCATTATCTATTATGCGCCCGGCCTCGTTGCGTCTGGATTGTCAACATCATGTCACGAATGAAAATAGAGCTAAAACAGATAACGTTAGCAGACTTATAAACAACAGATGCGTTTTGAAACTGACGTAAGTAAAATTAGGTTATAATAGCCATTTAAAACACTTTGTAAATAAATAATCTTACCTTCGTGTGTTTTGGCGATCTTCGCCATTTTGGTGGTTCAGTAAGACTGGAACCGGAAGTCAAAATGAATTAATATCCGTTCTGCAAAAACAGATGCGCAGGCATGTGTAAAACAGAGGAAATGTGCATTTCTGTCTAAACATCACAGTTACCAGTTGCTTGAGAGGGTCATATCTGCGGTTTTAAACTTCAATTGAGATACTTAACGCCCTAAAATTAGACTGTTTGGCTATCAGAAAACAGGAAGTTGTGATATAGTGAATAAACTAACCAATTCATTGGGTTTGAAATCAAGGTAGCACTTTAATGGAACTGTTTATAACTGCATGCTGAAAATCCAAACGTAAACCACCATAGAATAGAATATATATTTTATTTATCTATTATAAATAAACACAGGCCAGGCTGGGAGTAGCAGCAAGCTGAAGAGAAGCGCCCTGCTCAGTGGCACATTAGTGGTACCTGAGATATTGATATCAATCACCCTGGCATACTTACGGACATTGGTTAGCTGAAGTTGCTCTAGAAACTAGCTTAAATTCTAAATGACCATTTTATAATTATATTATTAATACAATCAATGTTATTACAATATGCTTGGCCAGATATGCAGTTCACTTGTAAAAGCATAACCTGTGTCTCAATATCGCATTACTCAGTCAGAAGCATTACAAGAACCATGCTATGGAGAAGAACTAGCGACAGGGGATGAAAATATATAGTGACAGTTTTGGCACACTATTCGGCCCTAAACAAAGAGTACACAGTGGCAGAATGCCTGACCACTGTAACAGAACCAAAATGATGGAAAGCTTTGACTATGTACAGATTCAGTGAGCATAGCCTATTGAGAGAGGCTCCCATAGGCAGACCTGGCTCTCAAGAGAATCCAGGCTATGTGCAACACTGCCTACAAAATGAGGTGGAAACTGAGCTGCACTTCCTAACTTCCTGCCAAATGTATGACCATATTAGAGACACATATTTCCCTCAGATTACACAAACGCACAAAGAATTCGAAAACAAATCCAATTTTGGGGAAAATACCAGTGTGCCATCACAGCAGCCATATGTGTGACCTGTTGCCACAAGAAAAGGGCAACCAGTGAAGAACAAACACCATTGTAAATACAACCCACACCTATGTTTATTTATTTTCACTTTTGTAAATTAACTATTTGCACATCGTTACAACAATGTATATAGCCATAATATGACATCTTAAATGTTTATATTCCTTTGGAACGTTTGTGAGTGTAATGTTTACTGTTTATTTTGATTGTTTATTTCACTTCTGTTTATTATCTATTTCACTTGCTTAGGCAATGTAAACATATGTTTTCCATGCCAATAAAGCCCTTTGAATTGAATCGCGAGAGAACCCTGCTTACGTTGTGTCTTTTCAACAAATTTAGCACTAACCTTTCAGAGCCAACTATGCACTGTAGGTCGATCAAGTCAAGGCAACTCAATCCCACATCTCGTGACATTTTTGCACACGCACAATGCAAAAAAAAAAACCCAGGTCAACAGTTTTAGGGTGACGGATGTATACAGTGACCAATGAAAACTCTTAACAGATAACTATTATCCAATCATTGCGCTAGTTAGAGAAGGCGCGTCCACGAAGGAATAAGCGTTGCTGCGGGAGAAGTAGCTAGCCGCTGAGAGAAGCAGAACAGAGATCATCGCAGTGAAGATGGCGAGAGGTATGCGGGGACTAAGGAGAGCGGTACTAGAATGTATAAAACAGTTACCCGTCACAGCCAGCCGAGAAACACCTAAAAGGATTGGCGTAAGGTAACTGCTGTTCGTGTTTTTATGTACAATTGTAAAACCTGAAAATGATCAAGTTACTGCTAGCATTAGCCTACCTACAGTTCGTATTTTTTCTCGATGAAGCTAATGTTCGCTAGCAGGTTGTTAGCTTAGTTTGCCTCCGCTGCTTTTTTGTCAAGCCGGTCAATCTGCTTTTCTGTCTCATAAATTAACTTTAGCAGACAACTTTAGTTAGCTTACTTTATTTAAGTTATCTAACGTTAGCTAACAGATTCGTATAACTAGCCAAACATGTCATTTTAGCTAACTGTTTTGACAACTAATTAGGGCTGTTGGGCGATTGCTAAACGTTAGCTATGGCAGGGGTAGTCATGGGTACTCGGTACGTAGTGGGTGGGTTGCGCGTTATAAGAATAGATCTATAATCACACACTTTTAATCGTTGGAGGACGATTTCCCATTTTGGTTCTCGAACTGAACACCGGCAGGTAGCCTAGTGGTCAGAGCGTTGGGCCAGAAACCGAAAGGTTGCTGGATCGAATCCCCGATCTGACAAAATACAAATCTGTTGTTCTGCCCCTGAACAAGGCAGTTAACCCACTGTTCCTAGGCCGTCATTGTAAATAAGCGTTTGTTCTTAACTCTTGCCTAGTTAAAAAAAAAAAGCAAATGTGTTCTTGAAAGCATTATGTAACGTTAGTTGAGGTTTGCTACAGTTTGTACAAATTGTTATTTTATCTATGGCATGTTTACATTTAGAATGCTAGTTGGCTAAACTGTCTACTACCTCCTAGTATCAGTCAGTGCCTGGCTGTCTCTGCCTCTGGCTGAAATGGTTAACATGCCAAAGTCATTCATCCAGTTAGCTAAGTGGCTGAAGTTATTAGAGAAGTTTGGAAAACTTCCATGTTTCCAGCTACCTGTGTTACGCAATCTGTCTTTGGACATTATCTGGGGCTTAACGCATCGATCACACGGACAGTGTCCTTATGCAACATGGTACACGGCATCATATGGATATGTGTGCAACAAAAGTTCAACATTTTACTTTCTGTTATCATTTCTGTCAAACCGTCTACGCATACAGTTTGACGCATACGTTTGATAAATCCAACGTATGCACCACACAGAACGCTCTGCAACGCAATGCTGAAAGTCAAATGCAGCGTTCCATTGGAAATGAATGGAGTTCTGGTGAACCCAAAATGCAATGACCCTGTTGGTGTGATCGAGGCATTAGGCACTGCCTAGGGTGACGAAACCAAACTCCTAGTTGCACTCTTCACTATGCCAGGAGGATGTTTTAGGAAGCTGCTAAATAGTTTACAATTGCACTGGGTCTTAGGAGTTCCCATTCAAAAACACACTGCATCTGCGCAGTAGGTGCTCTTAATCTTACTATCAGTGTCTTGAAAACCTAAACGGATTGAATTTCATTGACCTCACAATTTTGGAATTCCTCACCCCATGCAGTGCTACACAAAATAACATCACGCTACAAAGTGACAATACCCAAGCTGGTGGTGATAACTACTGTAGTCCAATCAGTCATTCTCCCCAATGCTGACCTCCAGAGACGTTGTGTCCCCGTGTGGCAATGACCAGCCAGGTTATGGCACCTGGCAGATGGCCATCATCTGTTTCTGTCAGGGACACAGCTGCCACCACCACAAGCATGTTCTCCACTGATGCAGCTCTCTCTCTGAACGCAACTATTGTGTTGAAAGGAACTGATTCAGATGTCTGCTTCTTGTGTGCATATTGCCTTTCATTGGAATTAAACCACTATTTGAATAATCCTAGGTGTGTGTTGAGAGGTTGTCTTCTGAGTCAGAGATTCCCTCTGGGCAAAGGTATTTTCTGACTCACTCACTCTTTGCAAGTGATTTATTTTTACGCTGAAATAGTTGTCACTGGGGCAGAAGCAGGTGTGCTCACCGTGCAGAATTCAGTGTGTTCACTTCACTGCTTACTGAACCGGATCTGAACTGAAAATGTGACACTAGGAGGACCCTGTGTCTTTCTCAGCTTCAAGCCTCTGTAGCTGACAAGCCTTTCATTAGGTTAGTCACATAGAGAAGATCAACTCTAGTTAAGCAGGTGTAAATGGAAGGTAATTCCCTTTGTTATGCACTGTTCTCTCTATGCCTATACTGACCTTGAACTTACGCATGAGAATGGCATGCTATACACCTGCTATTTGTTGGGGGTGGAGATCAAAGAAATGGTGTGTCTACAGATACGCTGTATTCTGACCAGGACATAATTCCACCAGCTCTTACGTGTGATGAAACCATGCTCCACCTCATTCATCCTGGTGGAACTACCTCTACTTCATTTTTTCAGATAGAAATAACCCCGTTCTCCATGTACTGTAACTTACAACTTGGGGTTTGTAAATATAAATGACAATTGTTTTAGATCTGCTTTACCTTTTTGTTGCTGGTTTCGCATTTGTTTTCAGTCATATGGCAGCAAACTGAAGCATATCAACATCACTTTTTCCACAGTGAATTTTATGAAATGCTGGCCTTATAACTTGGGATGAAATTTGGAGACCCAATCTATAGGTTTCTTTAGCCATGCACAAATGATAGTATAGCGCCAAACCTACTGAGTTGATTTATGATTTCTATAATGTTTTAATTATATGCCAAGACTATTCACTGTATTTTTAGTTTGTTTTACAGAGCAAAATTCTGCAAGTATAGCCGATGCATGTTGTGGTTGACTTTGCATATTTCTGGTTACTGGTAGCTTGTGGAAAAGGGATTCAAAGCAGTTGTCTTAGAAACCAACCATTTTCACCAGAAAATGTCCTGTTCCTTTTAACAGTTTTTTGCCCTGTGGCTGTATTGGCCCCTTCACATGGTTGTTTTGTAAACGTCTGCAGTGTGAGAACATGAGCTCAGAGACCTGAGGCTCTGATGAACCATTGGCCACTTACATTGATCTTGACATAGTTAGCTTTGATTTAACTTTTTTAAAAGCTCACCCTTCAGCAGCCGAGCGTAAAGTTTCAAATCCCGAAGGTTTGGTTGTTCAGCTATCGGGAAGAGGTGTCCAGAGAATTCGGTCATGCAGCAAGTCCGTACATAGGAATTAGATACTTAGAAATTATTGTGAATTTGACACTGAGATGTGTATGGAAAACTGGCAAATGATAGGCCCTTATGTTGTTTTCTGACTCACCTCTCTCCTTATTTTGGAACAGATATCTCTCCTCATGTGGGATCCTGATGATGAGGGTGCCACCCCTCCTGGGGGTCATGCCCAGGTCCAGAGTCATCGTGGCCCCCACCCGCTCCTTCTTCAACCTGGCTGACACCTTCAACAAGAGGAAGGAGTACTCTGAGAGACGCGTCATGGGGTCAGTCACTGTGCCTCCCTGAAATCAGACCTGCCTTTTGTCTGGGTTCAAATACTGTTTGAAATCTTTCAAGTCATTTGAATGTCTGCTTTAGCCTGCCTGGTTTGCCAGGTGGTCATGGTTTGCCAGGTGGTCATGGTTTGCCAGGTGGTCATGGTTTGCCAGGTGGTCATGGTTTGGGAGTTTTCTATTAGTTCCATTGCAACAGTTCAGTGGAACACAGACAAAGTAGCCTATTTGAAATGTTTTCAAATAATATTTAAACCCAAGTCTGCCTCCTAGAAATGAATATAGATACTCTGGTTCTCTATGTATTGTCTGTCCTGCTCCTGCCAATGACTCTCATGTATCCAGTGACGGTCATAATCACTACATTTTACACTATTAAAAGCAACCCATTCTGTGTCCTGGGCTATATTAAAAGCAACCCATTCTGTGTCCTGGGCTATTTGCCAGGCTGTTATGTAATGATTTGCTGGGAAATTGCAATAGTCTGACTGAGTTAGTCCCCGGGCAAGTTGAGACATGGGGGCAGAGAATGTCAATCATCCCTGTTAAGTAAGTCTTCTTCCGTTGATGACCTTTACCTACATTACAAATAGAATTTAAGGTCAGAGTTTGGAGGACTATTGGGTTATATGGGACTCTTTCCTCCCTCTGTAAGAGATGTTGACCCAGGCCTCCTCTCTCTCAGGTACTCTATGTTGGAGATGTATGAAGTGGTAGCTGGGGTGGAGAACTACCTTCACTTCGTTCCCTGGTGTAAGAAGTCTGACGTGGTGTTCCGGCGCTCAGGGTTCTGTAAGGCCAAGCTGACTGTTGGCTTCCCCCCGGTAGTGGAAAACTACACCTCGCTGGTCACCACAGTGCGCCCCCACCTGGTCAAGGTAAGGCACTGCAGTAGCTGCTGATATCTCCCACCACTACTGTATCTGCAGCGAGGGTACTTGGCTAGGTATAAGATAAGCAGCTGTGACGTAGATGGACACCGGGTGTGTTCCAGTTTGTCTTCGTTGCGTTGAGTAGATGATCAGATGTCTGGAGAAGTGTTTAGCATCTCAGGAACTACATAAATATTATATAGCAATCTTATGAGATTCGTAGTGGGCCTTTTTTAATAAAGACGACCTGGAATGCAGCCACTGTGGTTATATCAGCAGTCTGACCGTGGCTGTGTTGACCCCCAGGCTGCCTGTTCAGACGGTAAGCTCTTCAACCACCTGGAGACGGTGTGGCGCTTCAGCCCTGGCCTCCCTGGTTACCCTCGCACCTGCACGGTTGACTTCTCTGTAAGTACCTCAACACACTGCACTGTGGGTGTCTGGGTTAGTGTATTTTGTGTGCCCATGTATGCGTCTGCTTAAGAGCTAGCTATGCCTCTGCTATCTTTGGCACTGTTTTCTTCTCTCACTGGTCTTTTTCTCTCACACACATGCATGTATACAGGATCATATGTCTAGATCACTCTCTCACCCACTCGCCGTCTCTCCTGTCTCCAGATCTCCTTTGAGTTCCGCTCCCTGCTGCATTCCCAGCTGGCCACGGTTTTCTTTGACGAGGTGGTGAAGCAGAATGTGTCGGCGTTTGAGAGGCGGGCCGGGAAACTGTACGGAGCACAGACCATGATCCCCAGAGAGCTCATGTTTCATGAGGTGCACCACACGTAGCGTGCCCCAACGGGTCATCCTCTCTCTGCGCACACACACATGCACACAGTCAGCCATGGCAGGGAGAGAGTGAAGGGAGGGGGAAGAGGTTAAATGCCTGAACACTGCAGTGCCTTATCAGAAAACAAGCAATGATTTTATACCCATTAACTGCTGGTGGCTGGATTCTGTCCCCTTCCCTACCCCCCAGAATACCCCTCTCCCCAGACTTACATCACTCTTCCTCCCCCCTATTCCACCATAGACCCCTACTGGTGCCTTCTCACCCCAAAGAAACCATCAGCACCTCTGGCCAGTAGGCACACCTCAGAGCTTAGTGCTGTCCCCATGCGGTGAGCACAGGGCTCATAATAGCCCTCTTGTGGAGATATAAAAACTCTTCTACTGAGGCCTAAATAAAGTCAGTTTTATAGTGAAAGGCTGTGTGTAAGATACTATGGTAGTGAGATCAGGGGAAAGGGACTGGGGTTTTTATGTCCTGATCAGGCCAACAGTTTGTGAAGGCCCATCCAAGATATGACACGTGCATTACGTTATTGTAACAAACCTAACATGCATTATAAACTGGGTGGTTCGAGCCCTGTATGCTGCTTTGGCAGTGGTATACCACGGGTATGACAAACATTTTATTTTTACTGCTCTAGTTACCTTGGTAACCAGTTTATAATTGCAATTAGGCACCTCTGGGGTCTGTGAAATATGGCCAATATTTCACAGCTAAGGGCTGTATCCAGGCACTCCGCGTTGCGTCGTCCCTAAGAACAGCCCTTAACCGTGGTATATTGGCCATATACCACACCTCTGGCTTTATTGCTTAAGTAGCCTAATGCTATGTTGTCATGTGGATAAGATGGAGGCTGAGGTATCAAAGGATCGGCTTGTACATTTTTGAATGAAGTGCGAGCACTTGAAGATCGACGTTTCCTAAAGGAATGTCGCAACACTGCCGAGCAGATGTATACACACTGCCGTGCCTACCTACACATACCTGTTCAAGAGGTGCTGTGTTGCAACAATGTTACCGGGGACATTTCTGCGGCACCCCATATAGCACCTTGTTCTCTAATGACCATGGGAGGCATGTTGTTCAGTTATGGCACTTGTGCTTTTTTTAAAAGTGTGCAATATAATGTGTTTAGTTTTCTAAATGCAGCTACTTTTTCCCTAGAGATATCCACTGTTTAAAAGGGCCCAGACTGGCTAGGCAGTGTATAGGGTCATCCAAACTGTCCGTCGAATGCCACCCTATTTCCTATACAATGTACCCGTAGGGCTCTGGTCAAAAGTAGTTTACTATATGCACTACGTTTGACCAAAGTAGTGCACTATAAAGTAGAGGTCGACCGATTTATGATTTTTCAACGCCGATGCCGATTATTGGAGGCCCAAAAAAGCCGAGGCCGATTAATCGGCCAATTTAAAAAATATATATATATATATAATAAAAAAGGATTTTTATTTATTTGTAATAATGACAATTACAACAATACTGAATGAACACTTATTTTAACATAATATAATACATCAATAAAATCCATTTAGCCTCATAAATAATGAAACATGTTCAATTTGGTTTAAATAATGCAAAAACAAAGTGTTGGAGAAGAAAGTAAAAGTGCAATATGTGCCATGTAAAAAAGCTAACGTTTAAGTTCCTTGCTCAGAACATATGAAAGCTGGTGGTTCCTTTTTAACATGAGTCTTCAATATTCCCGGTAAGATGTTTTAGGTAGTAGTTATTATAGGAATTATAGGACTATTTCTCTCTATACGATTTGTATTTCATATACCTTTGACTATTGGATGTTCTTATAGGCACTTTAGTATTGCCAGTGTAACAGTATAGCTTCCGTCCCTCTCCTCGCTCCTACCTGGGCTTGAACCAGGAACACATCGACAAAAGCCACCCTCGAAGCAGCGTTACCCATGTAGAGCAAGGGGAAACAACTACTCCAAGTCTCAGAGCGAGTGACATTTGAAACGCTATTAGCGCGCACCCGGCTAACTAGCTAGCCATTTCACATGGGTTACACCAGCCTAATCTTGGGAGTTGACAGGCTTGAAGTCATAAACAGCGCAATGCATTGCGAAAGGCTGCTGGCAAAACGCACGAAAGTGCTATTTTGAATGAATGCTTACGAGCCTGCTGCTGCCTACCACCGCTCAGTCAGACTGCTCTATCAAATCATAGACTTAATTATAACATAACACACAGAAACACGAGCACAACCACATTAATATGGTTGAATCCGGAAACTATCATCTCGAAAACAAAACGTTATTCCTGTTACGTTGCACAACCCTCAATGTTATGTCATAATTACGTAAAATTCTGGCAAATTAGTTCGCAACGAGCCAGGCGACCCAAACTGTTGCATATACCCTGACTCTGTTTGCAAGAGAAGTGACACAATTTCCCTAGGTAAAAGAAATTCATGTTAGCAGGCAATATTAACTAAATATGCAGGTTTAAAAATATACACTTGTGTATTGATTTTAAGAAAGGCATTGATGTTTATGGTTGGAGCAACGTGTACCTAAGCGATTATAGCAGGACAGGACAGGCTAGATAAACTAGTAATATCATCAACCATGTGTAGTTAACTAGTGATTATGATTGACTGATTGGTTTTCATAAGATAAGTTTAATGCTAGCTAGCAACTTACCTTGGCTTCTTATGCATTCGCGTAACCTCGTGGAGTGCAATGTAAGCAGGTGGTTAGAGCGTTGGACTAGTTAACCGTAAGGTTGCAAGATTGAATCCCTGAGCTGACAAGGTAAAAATCTGTCATTCTGCCCCTGAACAAAGCAGTTAACCCAACATTCCTAGGCCATCATTGAAAATAAGAATGTGTTCTTAACTGACTTGTCTAGTTAAATAAAGGTGTTAAAAAAAAAATAATCGGCGGCCAAAAATACCGATTTCTGATTGTTATAAACTTGAAATCGGCCCTAATTAATCGGCCATTCCGGATAATCGGTCGACCTCTACTATAAAGGGAATAAGTTAACATGTTGGATGCTTGTGTTTGCCAGTCAGAATACTGTCAGTGAGGTATCTTACCATAGAACCTTTTTAAAGATGTCACTCTTATGTACACCCTTTGACCTGTTCCTAGTGGAATCATATTTATATTTTATAACCTTAAGCATTCTACTCCTATAAAGATATTTATTAAGAAGATTATAAGAACATGTACATATTGTTAAGACCACAGATAAGTCAGCAAGTTCAGTGTGCACTCTTAACTATAATTGTTATGTTTTGGGGATTGGGTTTTATAGTGCAAATGGAGGTGTTTCAATGAGCAAAGATGTATAAACTATTTTTATATTAAAAAAGTGGTTGTGTGTGGAGTTCAAGTTGTACAGTTAATGTATACTCCAGAACATTTAATGGGGAAGTCTGTTTCGGGCGCTATGTGCCTGCCTTCCTCAGGTTTGGAGTTGTCAACACCTGGTTGGAATCATGTGAGAGGTAAGAATAGAACCGACACTAAGTTATGGGAGTTAGTTATGACTCCTGCTGGACAAATACAGAACCACAAGAGGAAACAATTGTTCCAAGGACAGAAATGCTGTAACAAAATACCATACTGACAGGTTGCCTTGCCAGAGACATGACCTAAGATACTAATACTACACTGCTCAAAAAAAATAAAGGGAACACTAAAATAACACATCCTAGATCTGAATGAAGGAAATAATCTTATTAAATACTTTATTCTTTACATAGTTGAATGTGCTGACAACAAAATCACACAAATAATCAATGGAAATCCAATTTATCAACCCATGGAGGTCTGGATTTGGAGTCACACTCAAAATGAAAGTGGAAAACCACACTACAAGCTGATCCAACTTTGATGTAATGTCCTTAAAACAAGTCAAAATGAGGCTCAGTAGTGTGTGTGGCCTCCACGTGCCTGTATGACCTCCCTACAACGCCTGGGCATGCTCCTGATGAGGTGGCGGATGGTCTCCTGAGGGATCTCCTCCCAGACCTGGACTAAAGCATCCGCCAACTCCTGGACAGTCTGTGGTGCAACGTGGCGTTGGTGGATGGAGCGAGACATGATGTCCCAGATGTGCTCAATTGGATTCAGGTCTGGGGAACGGGCGGGCCAGTCCATAGCATCAATGCCTTCCTCTTGCAGGAACTGCAGACACACTCCAGCCACATGAGGTCTAGCATTGTCTTGCATTAGGAGGAACCCAGGGCCAACCGCACTAGCATATGGTCTCACAAGGGGTCTGAGGATCTCATCTCGGTACCTAATGGCAGTCAGGCTACCTCTGGCGAGCACATGGAGGGCTGTGCGGCCCCCCAAAGAAATGCCACCCCACACCATGACTGACCCACCGCCAAACCGGTCATGCTGGAGGATGTTGCAGGCAGCAGAACGTTCTCCACGGCGTCTCCAGACTGTCACGTCTGTCACATGTGCTCAGTGTGAACCTGCTTTCATCTGTGAAGAATTTGCCAATCTTGGTGTTCTCTGGCAAATGCCAAACGTCCTGCACGGTGTTGGGCTGTAAGCACAACCCCCACCTGTGGACGTCAGGCCCTCATACCACCCTCATGGAGTCTGTTTCTGACCGTTTGAGCAGACACATGCACATTTGTGGCCTGCTGGAGGTCATTTTGCAGGGCTCTGGCAGTGCTCCTCCTTGCACAAAGGCAGAGGTAGCGGTCTTGCTGCTGGGTTGTTGCCCTCCTACGGCCTCCTCCACATCTCCTGATGTACTGGCCTGTCTCCTGGTAGCGCCTCCATGCTCTGGACACTACGCTGACAGACACAGCAAACCTTCTTGCCACAGCTCGCATTGATGTGCCATCCTGGATGAGCTGCACTACCTGAGCCACTTGTGTGGGTTGTAGACTCCGTCTCATGCTACCACTAGAGTGAAAACACAGCCAGCATTCAAAAGTGACCAAAACATCAGCCAGGAAGCATAGGAACTGAGAAGTGGTCTGGTTACCACCTGCAGAACCACTCCTTTATTGGGGGTGTCTTGCTAATTGCCTATAATTTCCACCTGTTGTCTATTCCATTTGCACAACAGCATGTGAAATTTGTCAATCAGTGTTGCTTCCTAAGTGGACAGTTTGATTTCACAGAAGTGTGATTGACTTGGAGTTACATTGTGTTGTTTAAGTGTTCACTTTATTTTTTTGAGCAGTATATATATATATTTACCAAGAGAGCTCAGAACGTAGACTCGGGCTCTCCAACCTTGTTCCTAGAGAGCTACCCTGTAGATTTTCACTCCAAACGTCCAAATGTTTCAGGTTACCAACAAGCTAATTCTTACAATCAGGTGTGCTAGATTAGGGTTAGAGTGAACCTACAGGACAGTAGTACTCCAGGAACAGGGTTGGCGAGCCCTGACAGACGATCAAATTGATAGAAGTTTCATTCTGGGGTGGATTATCTAAGTGACGTTAACTATTGCGTTTTCCAGAATTCCAGTTCACTATGTCTGACATTGTACTATGAAATGATCAGATATTCTGGGAAGTGTTTTTGTTCAGAACATTTGATTTTATTAAATAAAAACAAATGTCTACATTGTACAAAACATGTCAAATGATCACAGTTGGTTATTTGCAAAGAAATAATGTACGGGGGGGAACAGCTCAACACTTGAATGCACGGTAGTTTATAGTACCTATTGAACACAGTAAATGTAGGCTAAACTGCAATGAGCAGTAAGTACAAATCCAGTCATGAGGACATCAATGGGTTTCACATTAACTTGTGGCTTGGACCGTCACTGGCCCAAACTGCTGTAACTAGTCTGACCAACCTACAGAATCAACCTCAGCTGAATGTCTTTCTAGCAATCTTAATGCACAATAGCCATCCTATAGAATTCTCATATGAATCTTTTGGTTCCAAAGTTCTACAATATTTCAGTATTGAAATCAGACAAAATAAAGGAATGCTCATGCTCTGCAATTATTTCATTTTTATTAACTCAACTGAAAAGGTTACAGTTCCTCCCAACATTACGTGGGTGAAACAGGACAAAACTGATAAAAAAGGACAAAGCTAAAAATAACAAGTTACGACAAAAATTGAGTGGCATGTCTGGCCAGGTTTCCTTTCTCCAGCAAACCCCCTTCTATCTAGCTATCCTGTGTTTAACCATTTATTAAAATTGGCCTTGTCTTTAACTTCAGGAAGCTACAGGCTTCATTACTTCCAATTGATAGAAATTACAATTTGTTATCAATACCAGCATTGCATTATTCGCACTGGTTAGCATCTTTCATAAACAGTGAATATTCTGCATGTTGCTGATGGATGATGAGACAGCCATGTTTGTGAGGTAAATGGAGGGGGTCTCAGAGCCTCAGTTAAAGGGGGGGGGGGGGAGGATTCATCGGGGCAGACTGGGGTCTCAGAGCCTCAGTCAGAGGTAGAGGGATGGAGAGAGGCTGAGCGAGGACAAGCTGGTCGGGTAGAGGGACGGAGAGGCTGAGCGAGGACAGGCTAGTCTGGTCTTCCAGAGGGTGGAGGGGAGACAATCAGCAGAAGTAGTGTGGTTCATCCATTTGCAGCTCCAACAAAACTCACGGCCAGTCAGTTTGGGCAAGTCTGGGCGTTGGAGGGACAATTTCCCCCCTAGCCCCACGCTGCCATTAAGTTTTTACAGCGCTTTGAGGTGGGCCTCAGAACATGCCACCGCCCATACCTCCCATACCGCCCATACCTCCCATACCTCCTGGCATGCCGCCACCCTCCTTCTCCTCCTTGGGCAGCTCTGTGACCACACACTCAGCAGTGGAGAGAAGGGATGCAACACCTGCAGCATCCATTAGTGCAGTCCTCACCACCTGTAGGGGGAGACAGACTCAGTCCTTGTTGTAATACAGACATACACCAGGAGAGGGAGCAAGAGCAGTTCAGCAGAGAACCTGTAATATCACAAGCAGCCATTTTCTGTCTATGAAACTTCATTCTAGCGAAAGCCTACACCGTAATGTGAGTAAACCTTATTGCAGCAACTAATCAATCTTGTATGAATTAAAATTCATATAACTTTGCCAACATTACTTCTGTACATTTTCCATCACTATAAAATGAACCTGTCTTTATTATATTTTTGGCATGCTGGGTGAATGACAGCGAAATGACAGCGTAGTGCAGAGCTAAAGCATCCATACCTTGGTGGGGTCAATGATGCCCTTCTCTACCATGTTGACGTACTCTCCTTCCATGGCATCGTAGCCGATCTCCACCGCGGCCTGAAGGATCTTTTCTACCACTAGAGAGCCCTCCACACCAGCGTTCTTAGCAATTGTCATGGCTGGCACACGCAGGGCTCGTCTGATGATGTCAATTCCTATAGACAGGAAGCGATATACCAAGTTAAGCTACAATACTTCTGTCCAAAGGTTTGAAATGAAAATGGAACATATCCCGCCACTCCCATGTGACCAGATTAAAACCTATTGGCATGTTGGGTAATGATTAAGAACAGGAACTCTACTTACCAATCTTCTGGTCAGCATTGATGGGCACGAGGGCATCCAGGGCAGGGATTGAGCGCAGCAGGGCACAGCCACCCCCGGGCACGATGCCCTCCTCCACAGCGGCCCTGGTGGCATTCAGGGCGTCGGTCACACGGTCCTTCTTCTCATTCACCTCCACATCACTCGTTCCTCCCACCTGAAACAGAACAGTCAGTGGGTGACCATCTTTCATGCATGGTGGATACAAGAGCGACTCAAATGTAAATCCTGTCTCACATTAGGAATCTCCTAATGTCAACTCATCGTACCGTAATTTTTTTTTGCTCCATATACAAACTTATACATATGAACAACAACTTACAGAAGCATACACACCACATCTCATCTGCCCAGACCGCATGCATTATTGTTTGCCACTAGGCCTCAAATAGTTTTTCTTCCGTCACACATGCTATTTCAATATATCATTACATTTCTCCATTGTGTTGATGGCGGATTGACTGATTTTGAAGTTTTTAGTATACGTTTTTTATTTTTTATTTGAATCACCAGCCCATTGGGCATATTCTAGGCTTATTTCAATAGCCAGGACTAAAATGTGACAATATTCAAGGACATTAAAAGGACTAAACAAATGTAATGAAATCATACTGCCATCTATCCCGCTTCACTCTTAAGCTCTCTCTCCCTCTCTTCAATCCCCTCCATACAGCCCCCGACCTCTTCTCCTCTGACCTTGAGCACAGCCACTCCATCAGACAGCTTGGCCAGCCTTTCGTTGAGCTTCTCCTTCTCGTAGTCGCTGGTGGTGTTCTCCAGCTGCTCAGCGATCTGAGCCTGCCTCTTCTCGATGGATGCCGTGTCTCCCTTCCCCTTCAGCAGCATGGTGTCGTCCTTGGTCACTGACACCTCGCCCACCTGGCCAAAGTCATGGGCCTGGATGTCCTCCAGGGCAATGCCCACCGCCTCATCACCAAACACCTAAGGAAGAGAGGAGGGATGTCAGTAAAGGGCAGGATTTGAACAGGTAATCATTGGCCCTGATAAAATATTTTAAAATGGTGTCCATCTTTTAAGAGGGGGACAGACGGTGCACTTCAGCATTATTAGAATAGGGCCATTGGGTGCTGAGTTAAACCCTTAACCATGGGATAAGCAAGACTATGCAACAGTCATTGATTGGTGAATCATGCCAGTGCAGACGTGTCTGAGACCAAGCGTCCCTGCCTGCTGTGGGATGCTAACAGACAGGGATAGGAGAAGACATGCTTCTGTGTGCAGGGGGAATGACAACAGCACTGAACAAGCTGTACTGTAACTTATCCTGCTTTTCCTATTCCTTTTCTCAAGTAGTGATTGCCTAATATAAGTATGGGGAGGTTACAGTGTAAAGTGTTCTTACAGTAGAAATGGATTGATGTCCGTATAGGCCCTGGGTGATGATTAGTGTAAAGTGTGCTTACAGTGCCCCCGGTGGCGACGGCCATGTCGTGCAGCTGGGCCTTCCTGTTGTCTCCAAAGCCTGGGGCCTTGACTGCCACCACTTGTAGTCCCACCTTCAGCCTAAAGACAGAGTAAAGGTTAATATAACACATCAAACCTGACACTACCCAGCATCTAAGTAGAGGTTAAATTAACACACCCAAACTGACATCACCCAGCATCTACACACATAAAGAGGGCAGGAATAGCAAAACTGTCTACAGCTTTATATTAGTAGTGCAGCCATGTGAGCTGGTTGTGTCCCATTGTCCCAGGTGCTCAGTCAGTGTTGATGTGAAGGGGAAAGGTCCTTAAAACAGGGTGTTTACTGGTTAAATAAAGGACTGATCTGTTGAGGACAAGGGCCTGTATTCACAAAGTGTCTGAGCAGGATTGCTCATCTAGGATCAATTCCCCCCGTGCATACAATTATGATCTAAAAGCCCAAACTGATCCCAGATTAGAACTGCTACTCTGAGGGACAGGGTGCTAAAGGGACAGGGAACTGACCTGTTGAGAACCAGGGTGCTGAGAGCCTCTCCGTCCACGTCCTCGGCCACGATGACCAGAGGTTTGCGGTGCTGGTTGGCCAATTCCAGGGCAGGGACGATGCTCTGGACAGTAGAGATCTTCTTCTCACTCAGCAACACATAGGCATCCTGAAACTCACACTTCTGGCCTGAGGGACAGAGATGAGAGATGTTATGTAAAAGCTCCAAAATGGCCAAATGTGGAGAATCAAGATCATAAAAATACATTAAATCTGTAGAGCATCAAGATCACCAGTGTGCTGGAGTTTCTTTTAATCTTAAAGCCCCAAAATAGCTGGGCTTCGTGGTGGGATCATGGCAGAGAGGAGACCTTACCTTTGGCTGTGTTGATGAAGTAAGGGGAGATGTATCCGCGGTCGAACTTCAGCCCCTCAATGATCTCAAGCTCATCATGCAGGGTTTTGCCATCCTTGACAGTGATGACTCCCTTGCGGCCCACTTTTTTCATGGCGTTGGAGATGATGGTGCCGATCTCCACGTCTCCATTAGCAGAGATGGTGGCTACCTAGCAGACAGAACACAGAGCATTGAAAAGTTCAACATCAAAATATAAAGTAGAATATAAATATTGCATCTGTCTATTAAATAATTATTTGTATCAATTGAATAGATATGAATTGGATAAGAGCGTCTGCTAAATGACTTAAATGTAAATAAGAATATTGACTTATTTGATCAATCCATATTAACACAATTGGTTACCTGGGCAATCTCCTCAGGTGTGGTGACTGGCTTAGACATCCTCTTCAGTTCAGCAATGACGGTCTCCACAGCCAGCATGACGCCACGGCGGATCTCCACAGGGTTAGCTCCTTTACTAATGGTGTCAAAGCCCTCCTTGGCGATGGCTCTGGCCAGCACGGTGGCGGTAGTGGTGCCATCTCCTGCTTCCTCGTTTGTGTTGTTGGCCACGTCCTGGACCAGCTTGGCACCGATGTTCTGGTACTTGCACTTCAGGTCAATGGCCTTGGCTACAGTGACACCATCCTTGGTCACCTTGGGGCTGCCCCAGCTCTGCTCGATGATTACTGTGCGACCCTGCAGGAATGCAGCAAAGGATAACAGCTCACAACACTTGTGTTCAGTTGTTCCTGCCCGAAGAAGACACACCGTGGTGTAAGGGTTCTTCAGGTGGAAATTAAATTAAAAGTGGAACAATAATGAATTGGTTATACATAGCACACATCCCACCCCTGGGTGAAATGTAAATCTTACAGAATTGTATATATTTATTTGGCGCCGCAGAAGGTATAGTCATAGCAACTCCCTCCTCCTACCTTGGGACCCATGGTGACGGCGACAGCATCAGCCAGCAGATCCACTCCCTTCAGCATCATGGCCCGAGCATCGGCTCCAAACTTGACATCCTTGGCGTAGGCTCGGGTGAGGTGGGGGGCCAGGGCCCTGCAGACCGGCCTCATCTGTCTCATCACCGTGGGTAGACGCAGCATCTCTGGAGGGGGGAGATAGAGAAAAATTATATAGGGGCCACACTGCACATTACCAATGAGCAGCCAATAAAAACTTTATTTTAACATGTCAGCTATCTTGTTTTAATATACACTTAAATTGTTGGCAAAATCTCAAAGTAACAAAACAGGAGTCCATGTTTTCCCTGTAACAAATGAACCTTCTGGATTATACCCAAGACTCCTTCTACCCCCTCCCCTGGCCCTTATGTCACATAATGACAATGTCTGGAGGTGACAAAACAAGCTATATAGTACAACCTATTGGCCTTTCATGAAACAGCAAGAGTTGTAAGGGAAGAATGAATAAATTAATGACAGCATAACCATGATGAAATACCCCCGAAAATCTCAAGGACAAAAAGGACATAACCCAGAGCAAGACCACAAGCAAATGTGTGTTTGAAGTCTTGCAGAAAGACAAAGAAATATCAATCTTACTTAGCAGAACATGATGGTCTAAAAAGGAAAACGTCAAAAGGAGGGAATCTGAATAAACTGTCACAGTAGGCTATCATAAATTAGCTTACACGTTGGCAGAACTTATTGGTCTATATAACCCAAATCCAGGGCTGTGGTCAACATACTGCACATTTCTCAAGGTCCTGAGAACAAGTAGCGTAAGGAGGGTACTTTAGCAGCCCGATTCCATGTCCGGCACGCTATTGCACAGTATTGTGCATCTGATTACAAATTAATCTGAGACGTTCATTCGGGAATCGTAAATGATTTATTTCTGTGATGGGGCGTTTGCAGAGCTTTGCTACATCGTTACTGAAATGTCTCGAACCGGTCTTTTCCTGATTCTCCCCACGTGTGCTCGGGTCATGCGTCACAAGGTCAAAATCGCACAGCGTATGGAGCGTGCGCAGTAAATGCATTATCTCAATGAATGAACTACTGAATGAATTAAACATGTACTTGTATTGTAGTAAAAATGTCCAGCACAAGGATTATTTGTCAAATAATGCTACATACAACAACATTTATATCACAGCCGATAACAGCCCGAGGTAGCCATTAACTAGATATCCCAAATTGATTTTGGATAGGCATTTAGAAAAACAAAATGTTGGCAAGACTTGGACTACGTTCATTTTTCACGCCTGTATGTATAACTATGAGTGAGAAAAATTATACGTTTAGAAATCTTTTGGAATTAGGCCTAGTTGTGGTGGTGACCAAATATCTTGTAGGGGTAGCTAGTATATAATATGCACGAGTCAATGTTAACCTCACCAATTAGGCTGTCATTACTGAATTAAGATCAGAGCACATGACAACATCAAAATGAACGTGAAAATCATTGCATAGCTAATGTTAATTGTTAACTAGCTACCATCAAAAGCTGTAATGTTAGTTAGCTAGCTACCTACCTACCAATTCAACTTACCAAATTGATAGACTTACGGAAAATACTGGAGAAACAGGCAAGTAGCGATGCCATAATTACCAGTGTCTTGATATTCAGGGACATTAGGATGTAAGTTACCATTCCAAACGAGCATGGCTACTTATATGACTGTCCTTGCTGGAGGCTTGAAAATACTAACGATGCTCGCAAAAGCATGACGTTTGAGACAGTTCATTATGCCGTTTAGATTGATGCGCTACAAATATTTATAAAGACATAATAGTACTTACTTGTCGTTTGAAAGATTTTAGGGTGACACGATTTGGTCGTCTGAAGGAAACTGAATGATTAACGTTTATAGAGATGAGAAGAACGAGCAGAGGTGTGGCGCAATAGAACTTCAGAGACAGCACTGCACATGGCTTTTTTTCATCCGGGTAATTTACTGGTCCGCCCCAAAACATGCATAGGGGAAATATACATTATTTTTGCTGAAATTGAGTGAAATTTTGTATCATATGTATTGTATTTAAAATTAATGGTCTATCTATGTACATGCATAAGGTAAATGCCTTTATTTGGTGAGTTTATCGTGTAAAAAAATTAACTTGTCACTGTAATGCTCGTTCCTGGGCACCCAGATTCCAGAATGTGCTATTGGAGAAAAAAAAGAGGGGTCAAAGTTGGCACATTGTGCAACATTGCTGCGAATTGCAATCACATAAAAACTCATGAAGCATTAGTTATAATTTCATCATAACTGTCCTGACGAGTCCCCCCTGCACAAGTGTGTTAATTTTATGTTTGCATGTGTTTTGACGTGCTTTTTTTGCGTTCGATAGAGGTTATGGAATATTCTGGAACGGAAACTGTCCAGGAACCGTGAAGGAAGGACATTTGAAGACACGCATGCGCGTCCCATTTCTAGATATTTCCTCACGTGGTGTTTCCACTTTAGCTTGTTAGATCCACACTCAAGAAGAAATCGGGGCTCAACATCACAAGGTTTCAACGACTATCACTTAAAGATGGTAAGATATTCTTTCTCAAAACAATGTCACATAGCTAAGATATAATTTAGGATACTTAACGTTCTGCCACAAACAGACTTGCTTGCTAGCTAGCATAACGAGTTTCATAACGTTAGCAAACTAGCTAGCTTGCTAATTATGCTTTGTTTTCTCACAGACAAGGTCAGACAGATGATGCCATTTTCAGTGTTCGCACAAATAATCGAGTTTGCTAGCACCACTGCAAGAATACAGGGTGAGATGAGTTTGGCAGGTTCACACTGCGCAGAGTACTTAAGACAATGTCAAGCGAGCTGCCATGCATGACTGTGCCAAAGCAGATCGTTAACAGTTAACAGACACCACTTGAAACATTCAATCTCCAATCGTTGGTTATTGGTGAAAATATACATCTGAAGTTGGTATTGCTAGCGTTGTATTTAGAATGAATGAAGTGATGACACGTGACGTGAACCATATTTTGCCTAAACTAATTTGAGGCCGCATGCTGTGTGGATGATCCTTTGTGCACATAACGTTAGCCATCTGTTTAAAAAAAAATATATAATCATATTTTACATTCTCTAATTGACGGATTCTGTTTTTTATAGTTCATTGTCGTGTCCTTGCACAACGACACAATATAATACCGGCTCCTTATCAACCACTTCTGGCTTACGTTGCTTCAGACGTCGTGATCCCATGTGCAACTGCGTCAGAGCATTTTAATTTGGTCCGTGCTATCCAGGGTCCTTGGGAGGTTAGGGAGGGTTTAGAGTAGGGAAGTCCAGGATAGCACTGACCATTTTCATTTGATTATTAACTTCCCACACTTGCTGCTTGTTTAAACATTTCATACTAGCCTATATACTACAATAACTTAACTTTAGTATGCAACACAATTCCACGTTGGAATACTGTCCATTATCCTAAATATGATAGACTGAGGGATCTGAAGCATCAGACAAATCAGTTACTGAAGAACAGACCTTGAATGTTTTCTCTGGAGGTCTGGGTCCTTGAGACCACTATCTAGACCCCACAAAACCTTGGCTGCCATGCGGGGGGGGTCTTGCTGACTTGTTCTGGAATTTGCTCCAACATTCCAGACATGATTATCTGTGGGTCAGGGTTCTGTCCTTCACTGAGATCATGGTTTGGAACATTGACAGTGCACCCCCCCCCCCCAACATATCCCCCACTGGCCCCCCTATAGAGTCAACAGCCTTGAAAACCACTGTTCAGCCTCCACCTCCTCTGTCTCCCCTGTTTCAGAGATGCCCTTCACTCAAGGTCAAAGATAAATTTGCTGGCAGCTGGTTTTGCAAATCTTCTCCGTTTTGACACCTTGCATTGTGCTGACCACAGAGAGAACCCACACTACTTTCAGTAGTCTTAGTTTAAGCTTGAAGATCGTCCTGCATCAGATATCAAACAATTTCTTTCTTTATGCCTTTCATTAGTGAATACAAAGGGTTTCTGTTGCCTTTGGCAGGCTCTACTTGGCAAATTGCATGGACACTGCTAGTTATCAAGGTCCATCCCTATGGATATTCCTCCCCCATTCTAATGTAATGAACCCTCTGATTTCCTGTTGCCGTTACAGAGGTCTGTATAGGAGAGTTATAAATACCTAGTTGGTAAATTGACCAAACCAAGAACTCTGGGAAGATGCCAAAGGTTTTAATGTACATATTCCACCAAAATGTCCTTAATTTCAGTGGATGTTGGCAGATGGCTACAACTTTTGGTTATTTAAGGGGCCGCAGTGGGGGGCCCCTCCTGCTTTTGTTACTCACGCCTTTACCAGTTCACACAACGGATCTCAGGCTCTACCTAGTGGCTATTTGAGGGTATGACCATTGAATGCCAAGCACTCACTAGAAGAGTCCAAAACTCTTAAACTCTGTGCTATGTAGCTAAAATCATTTGCAATGTTTTTGTTGTTGTTGTTTTTTCAAGTTAGATTGCAATGTTTTGTTTGTACATTCTCTGTCAAATGAAATAAAATACTTCCCCTTCATCTTGTAGGCTTTCAGGAAATTCCTTCCCATGTTTGACCGGGTGCTGGTGGAGCGTCTGGCTGCAGAGACTATGTCGAAGGGGGGCATTATGCTGCCAGAGAAGGCCCAGGGCAAGGTGCTGCAGGCCACAGTGGTGGCAGTGGGACCAGGCTCCACCAACCAGGTAACTTACTGCTCCTGTTTCACTCTCTCCGGCTAAACAATAGCTTATAGCTGTGCTGTCGAACTAACTGGCTTGTCTGTTTGGTGTGCAGTTGATCAGATTTCAATGCCAGGAGATTAGAAGTGTATATCTTCAGGGACCACATTGATACAATATAGTAATATTTTGATGTGAGAGCTTGCTGCTCTGGTTTGTGGCCATAGAGATAGAGGATGCATATTTATCTGTGCCATTATAGCATCTGACAGCATGGGCAGTGCCATTGGGGCTACTAATCATAGGAAACCCCACCCAGTTGACTACTTTAAAATGATGCAAGCCCTCAATGGTGCTGTCCATGCTAAAATGGCTTTTGGCAACTAGAGGCTTCTATCATTCTCTATGGTTGTGTCTAACTGTGTTGTCTACTGATATCATTCAGAAAGGATATCTGACACCCATGAGTGTCAAAATTGGAGAGAAAGTCCTTCTGCCAGAGTACGGAGGAACTAAAGTTAACCTGGAAGACAAGGCATGTCTAAAAATATTATCTATGTAATAAAAATCATACTTATCTAATATTAATTGTGGGAGTAATCTACATGTTCATTAGAATATAAATAATTATGACCACAGTAAAAGCAATTGATTCTTCTAATTGTCTTTTCAATTTCTACATTTGTCTTTCAGGAATACTTCCTGTTCCGTGATGCTGACATCCTTGGCAAATATGTAGAATAGTCCTTTTTGCTGTAAAACCTCCATTCATCCTAATATAGGTTGCCTCTTTTTTTTGTTTCTTATGTTATTCAATTGTAAATAATTCTGATCATGTTTTGTTACAATAATAAAGTTAACTATTGAATCTAGATGGGTTGCCTCTTTCATACACCTGCCAAGCAGATATTCTATGAAGAGAGGATTTTATATGTGCAAGTGGGGACTCTTCAGGCTGAGGAGTGAGTTTGACAGCTATAACAAGTTGAATATGCATATTAACTTTCCACAAAAATCAGATCGGCATAAGATTTTGTTGAAGCACCAGTTGATTAGCAACTGGTTTTGGTAAACGGGAAAGTCCTTCCACTCCTGCAATACACTTGTTCCATGAAATTAAAGATTTCCTTCAAATCAGGGATGGGCAACTGTACTTTTGTTTTACTGCAGATAAATATTCTATATACAGCAGCTTCGGAAAGTATTCAGATCCCTGGACTTTTCCCACATTGTTGCGTTAGCCTTATTCTGAAATCGATTACTTTGAGTAAAAAATGGATTAGGAAAAAACTATCTACACACAATACCCCACAATGACAAAGTAAACTCATGTTTTTAGAAATTTGAACAAATTTATGAAACTATTACATTCAAGTATTCAGACCCTTTACTCAGTACTTTGTTGATGCACCGTTGGCAGTGATTACAGTCTTGGGTATGACGATAAAAGCTTTTCACACCTGTATTTGGAGTTATTCCCATTCTTCTCTGCAGATCTTCTCAAGCTCTGTCAGGTTGGATGGGGAACATCGCTGCACAGTTATTTTCAGGTCTCCAGAGATGTTCAATCTGATTCAAGTCCGGGCTCTGGCTGGGCCACTCAAGGACATGCAGAGACTTGTTCCAAAACCACTCCTGTGTTCTTGGATGTATGCTTAGGGTCCTTGTCCTGTTTGAAGGTGAACCTTCGCCCCAGTCTAAGGTCCTGAGCGCTTTGGAGCAGGTTTTCATCAAGGGTCTCTGTACTTTGCTATGTTCATCTTTCCCTCGATTGTGACTAATCTCCCAGTCCCTACCTCTGGAAAAACATCCCCACAGCATGTTTCCACCACCATGCTTCACCGTAGGGATGGTGCCAGGTTTCCTCCAGGCGTGACGCTCGGCATTCAATCTTGATTTCATCAGACCAGAGAACATTGTTTCTCATGGTCCGAGTCCTTTAGGTACCTTATGGCAAACTCCAAGCGGGCTGTCATGTGGCTTCTGTCTGGCCACTCTACCATGAAGTCCTGTTTGGTGGAGTGCTGCAGAGAAGGTTGTCCTTCTGGAAGTTTCTCCCATCTCCACAAAGGAGCTCTGTCAGAGTGACCATCGGGTTCTTGATTACCTCCCTGACCAAGGCCCTTCTCCCCTGATTGCTCAGTTTGGCTGGGCGGCCAGCTCCAGGAAGAGTCTTAGTTGGAGTCCATTCCAACCAAGACTTGGCACGCCCCCATTCTAATCGACGGGGCTGTAGTGGAGCAGTTTGAGAGCTTCAAGTTCCTTGGCGTCATCAACAAACTAACATGGTCCAAGCACACCAAGACAGTTGTGAAGAGGGCACAGCAAAACCTATTCCCCCTCAGGAGACTGAAAAGATTTGGCATGGGTCCTCAGATCCTCAAAAGGTTCTATAGCTGCACCATCGAGAACATCCTGAGGGGTTACATCACTGCCTGGTATGGCAACTGCTCGGTTATTCTTATCTCTTACTTTTTCAGGGATTTTCTTAACTGCATTGTTAATGGCTCGTAAGTAAGCATTTCACTGTAAGGTGAGATGTATTGTACCTGTTGTATTCGGCACGTGACAAATAAAATTAGATTTGATTTGGTGGTTCCACAGTTCTTCCATTTAAGAATGATGGAGGTCACTGTGGTATTGGGGACCTTCAATGCTGCAGAACTTTTTTGGTACGCTTCCCCAGATCTGTGCCTCGACACAATCCTGTCTCGGAGCTCTACGGACAATTCCTTCGACCTCCTGGCTTGGTTTTTGCCCTGAAATGCACTGTCAACTGTGGGACCTTTTTATATAGACAGGTGTGTGCCTTTACAAATCATGTCCAATCAATTGAATTTACCACAGGTGGACTCCAACTTGTAAAAACATATTAGGGATGATCAATGGAAACAGGATTCACCTGAGCTCAATTTCGAGTCTCATAGCAAAGGGTCTGAATACTTCTGTAAATAAGGAATTTCAGTTTTTTATTTTTAATAAATGTACAAAAATTTCAAAACCTGTTTTTGCTTTGTTGGGGTATTGTTTGCAGATTGAGTAAAACATGTATTTAATCCATTGTAGATTAAGGCTGTAACGTAACAAAATATGGAAAAAAGTTTGCGAGTGAGTTAGTGGTGGCAGGTAGCCTAGTGGTTAGAGCGTTGGGCCAGTAACCAGAAGGTTGCTGGATCGAATCCCCGAGCTGACAAGGTAAAAATGTCGTTCTGCCCCTGAACAAGGCAGTTAACCCACTGTTACCCGGTAGGCTGTCATTGTAAATAAGAATTTGTACTTAACTGACATGCCAGGTTAAAAAATACATATCTCTGGAGGAATGCAGTGGTCTAAAGTACTTACGTAAAAATACTGTAAAGTACTTAAGTCGATTTGAGGTATCTGTACTTTACGATTTATATTTTGGCCAACTTTTACTTTAAATACCTCAATACCTTTTCCTTGACACACAAAAGTAGTCGTTACATTTTGAATGCTTAACAGGACATGAAAATATTCAAATTCATGCACTTATCAAGAGAACATCCCTGGTCATCCCCCTGATCTGGTGGACTCACTAAACACATGCTTCTTTTGTAAATGGTGTCTGAGCGTTGGAGTGTGCCTCTTCTATGAGGTTTAACGGCAGTTGGCATCCAATTTGTTGCATTACCTACTAGACTGGAGTACAACTCCCTTACACTTTGCTTGATAGATCAAATGTAATAATAAATACCCTACCATAACACTACACTCATTAATTTAAAAAGTATATAAAATAAAGTTAACACCACCCCACTCCACTAATTAAATGTATTTATTCCTACCTCATGTCATCATCCTGAAAGGATGGGACATCACCACTTAACACACCCTGTAACTCTTTTGATGTCTCACACACCCAAATACCTCTCTGCATCTGCCACCACAACCTCAATTTTCTGCAATTTCCATTCCATCCCTGCCGTACAGTTGATAACCATTGCTATAAATGCTAAAAATCCAATGTTGTTGAACCTTGTATCACTTTTTGGCCTATCCCTCTGTACAGGTATATCTCTACTACTCTCACCCTTAACCCATCTTCCTCTACTTTCTTCACTGCCTCAACATATGACAACTTATGCTCTACTCTAACCCTAGAAACCTCAACCTGCCTCCCGCACAGGACATTTCTGATCCCCAGCTCCATGGGCACCCCTACAATTAACACATTTCACTACTTTCCCCAATACTACACATTCCTTTGTCTCATGCCCTCCTGCACACTTCTCACACCTTGGACCCTCCCTCCTATACACTGCTGCCACATGCCCATAAGCTTGGCATCTGTAACATCGTAATGTATTCGGCACATACGCTCATACAGGATAACTTATATATCTAGCTTCACTTTGTCGGGCAAAAACTCGACTTCAAAACTCAAAAGAACAGACAATGACTCTTCTGTTTCCCCACCCGTTATGCGTCGCATCAAACGACGAGCATCACATACACCGGGAATTTCCCTTCAGCTGATCAACTTTTATATTTACTGCAACCCCAGTTTCATTGGCGCCCTTTTCTTGAGAGCAAAACAACTTTTCTTGCCCCTATTTCTTTTACTCCGAGCGCCTTCTCCCTCTGACCAACACAAACAATTATCACTAGACCACTTCTGGTTACCTTCACCGATTCCACATTACCCAACTCTTTCACCCACCGCGAAATCACAAATGGATCAGCCAAAATGCAAGAGTCCACTTTTTCCATAAACTTCACTCCCGTCAGACTCATCTTTATCGTGACCCTCCGTGCATACCTCGGTCTCCGATAACTTCACCCTCAATTCACTTCCAATTCTCCTCCTGTTTTCATCTCCCTCTGCTTACACTTTCTTCCATTCTTCTTTATCAAACCATCTCCCTTTTTTCCACCATTCTTATCCGACTCAAGCTCACCCTCTTCTTCCCTCTCTCTTTGACCTTCTCTCCATATTCCTCCTCCTCCTGATAATACTGCACTACTAACCAACCATCTCGTTCCCGTCTTCTCCAGGGACTCCCATTTCCCTTCGACTTGTAATTGCAATCTGGAGTGTGCATCTGGCTATCCGTAAAATGTTAACGTAAGAAATAGTGCCGTCTGGTTTGTTTTATATGAATTTTAAATGATTTATACTTTTACTTTTGATACTTAAGTATATTTAAAAACAAATACGTTTAGACTTTTACTCAAGTTGTAATTTTAACGGGTGAATTTCACTTTTACTTGAGTCATTTTCTATTATTAAAGGTATCTTTACTTTTACTCAAGCATGACAATTGGGTATTTCTTCCACCACTTGAGGAATGGTCCACTGCTTGGTAGTCTTGCAACTTCCTGTCCGCGCTCCTGCTACAGGGAATCCGTCACACACACACGTCAGTAAATGTGTGCATCATTTGCATCCGGGCATTCTGTCGAGATGGTCATGGCGGAGGGTACTGCAGTTCTGAGGAGGAATCGGCCTGGAACCAAGGCGAAGGTATGTTTCCACACATCGGAATACGATTGTATATGGTAAAGAGATCAACGGTGACCACGGTGGTCTTGCAGGAATAGTGAATTTCATTCAGATTTTGGGGTTTTGAGTCGTTTCTCTGTACGGTTAGCTCTTTCCGGAAAATAGGAAGTCGGGCTTGCAACTGGGTAGCGTTAGCTAACGCTAACTAGGCTAACTAAAAACTACCACAGAGAATTTGAGACTTGCTAGGTAGTTAGACTTTTTAAAACAATGAAATATGAACACCATCTGAAAACCACTTTACTTTTGATAGCTAGCGAACTAGTAGCTAACCTAGTTTAAGTTAGCTAGATATCTAAGTTAGCTAACAGCTGTAATTGTTGACATTATAGCTAGCTACAGTATCTAGCTACCGTTTGTAACTGTTAGCGAGCTATTTTGACATGGCTAACTGTTCATGAGCTGTAGTCTTCAGCTACTGTACTTTAGCTAGCTGACTAACGTTATATTATTTTCCATCAACTAGCTATCAAGCCAAGTAACGGTAATTATTTGTGTAATTATCCTTATACGTGTCCCCAGTGTAGTTAGCTAGTTAACCAGTAACTAATGTAGTTAGCTAAATACTGTATATTCTGTATTTATTAGGATCCCCATTACTACTCTTCCTGGGGTCCAAACAGGATTAAAACAATAGCTACATCACAACAAAACGCAACAGCCTACATCATAAATAGAACAATATATCATGCAATAAATTATTACTTTATTATGCAAATATATAATATACAACAGTGGCGGTCAGTGTCGTTTAAGATGAGGGACGATTTTTTTTTAATGAGCATGGCCTTATTTATATTACAACATATTGGATGACTGTCGTTCATATTCCATTCACCCAGCTCAATGTAACATTGATAGGTTTAGCTAGGTTACTACACATTATACTTCAATTTTCTCTATTACCCATCATCATGTTTCTACAATCTAGACTACGAATGAAAGTTTACAACAGGTGCACAGGTCAAGAGAGAAATTTGAGTAATCAAGGTGACAGTGACACATTTAATACCGCCTTGCACACTCTTGCCTGCATCTAGATGATCTAGGGTGTAGTCATTAGTGCAAACAAGAGATTCTATTGGACAAATTCAGGTATATTTATCCCCGTTCTGTTTGCTTCCGTTTAAGAAACGTTTTTCAACAGAATCGGCAGAATAAATACACCCCTGAACACACGCGAACACAGTTAACATTCATAGCAGCCACATACAAACAGCATGATCACTTTTCTAGTTGTATTCCTTCTCGCATCTATGTGCTCTCTTCCTCTCGCATTTTCCCTTCGCTTGTAGACTTCAGTGCACAACATATCAGCTGTCTGTGACCAGGTGAAAAACCTTTCCAAACCTTCATATCATAATCGCTAACTGCTACACACAGCCTACATCGTTGTCACCATATTAGCTAATGTCATAGTCAACAAAACTACTACAACTAACACGTTAGTAAATCCGCTACAATTGTGCAGTACAGTGTACAGTCAGCAGGCAGTTTAGCAGTTACACTGGCAGGCCCTGTTGTCAATTCATAAACCAAAAGCTTACTTTGACTTAGAGTTCCAGTTTTGGATAGCCAGCTAGCATAGCAGCCCTCTCTGTTTGAGTAGGCTAAACTAGCTAGCTGCATTCACTAGCTAAGAAAGTGCAAAAAATACAACAGAAATATAGCTAGCTCTCTCTCTCTCTTGCTCCTCCATTTTTGAAGGAATTAATTTGTTCAAAACTTCAACTATTGTCTTTCTCTCTTTGAGTCACAACTACTCACCACATTTTATGCACTGCAGTGCTAGCTAACTAGCTTATGCTTTCAGTACTAGATTCATTCTCAGATCCTTTGATTGAGTGGACAACATGTCAGTTCATGTTGCAAGAGCTCTGATAGGTTGGAGGACGTCCTCCGGAAGAGGGTGAGAACCATGAGCCTCCTAGGTTTTGTATTGAAGTAAATGTACCCAGAGGAGGACAGAAACTAGCTGTACTTGTCGTGGAAATATTCAGTCAATAATATTTCCCACATACTGGAGCTTGTGAGTTCAAATAGACTTTATTACAAAGTAACAAAAGCCGAGCTGGTTCATGAAGCAACTGTCTTTCCAGCCTCGGCACACACTTTTTATACAGTTTTCATCCTTACGTTACACACAGTCACTCCTCTTTATGTTAATGATTCATCCCCTTGGGCATTTAGCCACCATTATCTTTTTGCCTTGAACTTATTTCAGCTTGGTTTCCATTTTCTTGTTGGCACAGACCTTAGGGCATAGATTCTATTGGTGGTGTAACCATAGCAATGATACAAAAAGAAACAGACACGCATACTCCTAATGCAGGTGCATGTCTAATGGTGATTTTAGTAAAACACACCTATGCTCCTAATGCACATCTAATGAACCTCACGGGACTGGTTAAAGGCTTCCCTTATCCTAATGACCTATTGATTATTGGTTTCCCTTAGCCTTATGACCCAGACACATATACCTTCCCTTAACCTAATGATCTATTGATTAATGGCTTCAGAGTGCACGTCTAATGGCCCAGATACATATGGCTTGTGTTGATTCTGCTTACTACTCTGAGATGTATAATATGCATATATGTACTGGAAAATTCCCAATATCCTCCAGCTACACCATGGTGCTAACCTACAGAGTGCTGTTGAGGATACTGTAGACCTTCGTAGCAAAACAGTGTTTTAATAAATGATTTGGTGACGTGAATATATACATTTCAAGTTTTTTAATGTCACATGCACAAGTACAGTGAAATGCCTTTCTTGCTAACTATTTAGCATCGTTTTATCAAAAAAAAATCACAAAAAAAATGAAATTCCCCCTCCACTGATATAAAATTATTATTACTGTGTGTGTGTGTGTGTGTGTGTGTGTGTGTGTGTGTGTGTCTCTTCATAGTCCGCATTGTGCCGTGAGGTGTTGTTTTATCTGTTTTTTTACATCTGATTTTACTGCACGCTTGAGTTACTTGATGTGGAAAAGTTCCATGTAGTTATCGCTCTATGCAGTATTGTGCATTTCCCAGAGTCTGTTCTGGACTTGGGTACTGTGAAGAGACCATCTGTCTAGTAAGATGAAATATGAATGGCTGAGAGGTGAAACTATTTTGCCCTTTGAGCCATAGCCACACATGCACTGAATATGATTATCGCTCACTCTCTCACTGCAGGATTTCTACAACTGGCCAGATGAATCCTTTGAAGAGATGGACAGCACGCTGGCTGTACAACAGGTGTGGTTGAGTTAGCTAGTGGGGCGTGACTGTGGAGTCCATTTTGAGCTTCAAATTAGCCCTAAGTGTCATAATTGCAGAATGCTGTTCGTAGCTGTCAAGTGCCAAGCCTGACGCTGACATGGTGTGCCTTATTTTAAGATGGCTGCCTGCTTCCCTATAAACCTACAAAGCATCTTATCTATTAATGGTTGACTTGTGATCATTGTCACCCATGTCAGAACCTATTTCTTTTAACTAGCTAGGAGGATGATGGCAAGATGTTTTGATCACTAACCTAGGCACTTCCCCTGTCCCTTGTTCAGTACATTCAGCAGAACATCCGGTCAGACTGCTCCGGTATCGATAAGATCCTAGAGCCACCAGAGGGACAGGACGAAGGGGTGTGGAAGTACGAGCACCTCAGGTACAGTAGCTGCACGACACACTGAGATCAAAAACCTTACTCCATGTGGGTGTGTTGACTCAATCTGTGTCTACCTTTCTCCCATCTGATACAGGCAATTTTGTCTGGAGCTGAATGGACTCGCTGTGAAACTGCAGAGCGAGTGCCACCCAGACACCTGCACGCAGATGACAGCCACAGAACAGTGGATATTCCTGTGTGCTGCACACAAGACCCCCAAAGAGGTGAGTGTTACTAAAATCAGAATGAAGAACGATTGTCCATGTACTCTTATAATCTCCACCCCTCAGAGCCTGGTTTCTTCCTAGAGAGGAGCCTTTCTAGGGAGTTTTTCCTACCCATTGTGCTTCTGCATCTGCATTGCTTGCTCTTTGGGGTTTCTGTATAAGCACTTTAGGACAACTGCTGATGTGAAAAGAGCTTTATAAAATACATTTGATTTGATTCATTTCACTCAGGATTACATTTTTCAGCTCAGCCTGCAATGCACTATTCTGTATTTAGGATGCATGTACATTGCCTGTGCTTGAGTCCACAGTGCCCTGCCATTGACTACACCAGGCACACGCTGGACGGAGCTGCCTGCCTTCTCAACAGCAACAAGTATTTCCCCAGCCGGTGAGCACTCACACACACACACTCTATGTAAAGGAGTGCTTTGGTTCCCCACTCATACACTTTCAATCTCCCCTCCCCAGTGTGAGCATCAAGGAGTCCTCAGTGGCCAAGCTGGGTTCTGTGTGTCGCCGGATCTATAGGATATTCTCCCATGCTTACTTCCACCATCGCCAGATATTTGACAAGTATGAGGTAAGTTAAAGGTTCACACTTCCCAAATAGACTTGGCAGTGAAGTATGATTTGGGCTCTTCATACCAATTGAAAATGACAGTAAAGCTTCATTGGGACATTCATTACTTGTTTGAATTAGAACATATAATGCATTTATCCACACCACATGTGCAACCGATTGAGCAGGAAATGAGTGATTACCAACTCCTTTATTCTCCATATGTGGCCAACCAGCTATGAACATATTCCATCTTGTAGTAGTCCCATGTTAAGCCAACAGGTGGCACTACAGACCTAGACAATAGGGAAACACTGGACTGATACTGTCTACTAGAGCTGAATAGAGTCTGGGACCTGTGCATATCCATAATGGCCACTTCATGGTCTACTGAACTCATGCCCTGTGGAGTTCACCCATGTGATGACTCCAAGCAGACCAAAGCTATGGCTCTACATACAACAGTTAGTTCTGATGCTGATTAGCTGCGTTCCAGACATGATTTACTTCATGACAAATCACGGCTGTGACAGTATGGCTTTATAGTAAATGGTCAGTCAGCCTCTAAACTAGTGCATCAGACCTCATCCTCTTGTTTAGGGGTGCTGTTTCTGGACAGGGCCCAACTCTCATCCTCTTTCCTTCCCTGTAGAACGAGACCTTTCTGTGCCATCGGTTCACGCGCTTCGTGATGAAGTACAACCTGATGTCCAAGGACAACCTGATCGTTCCTATCCTGGAGGAGGAGGTCCAGAACACCTCAGCCGGGGAGAGCGAGGCCTGAGAGGAGAGCTGCACACAGGAGACCAGACGTGAGTTCAAATACTAGTATTCAAATACTGCTTGATTGAGCTTGCCTGTTGCAATGAAACCAATGAGAGTCCCACAAGGCAAACCCCACCCACCTGGTACTCCAGGCAGGCTAAAGCAAACAAAGTATTTGAAGAGATTTCGGATAGTATTTGAACCCAGGTCTGATGCAGCTACACACTAGCCAGTCTCACTACTCTGTGGGAAATGTTGCTTTAACCTTTTGAGCAGCTGGATTTACAAAACCTACATTTAACTATAATGTGTTGATGACAAAGGCACACCCTTATGGGCTCCCTGTACATAACCCCTGCTGTCCCCCCCCCCCCCACTATCATGTGTTTGCTGGTGCTTTGCTTTCTCCCCGTTGCTTTTGTTCTCTCACTGAATTCCAAATAGACTCCTTGCCACTCCTGTAGATCTGAGGCTTGGATAGGTGGAAGAATATGCAGAATTTCCAGGAAACCCATTTGGAGGCAAGATGAAGCTATGACCATAATGCTTCTCTGTATCCAATCTTCTCTAGTTTACAGGTGTACCTAAGGTTTAGAGGCTAGGGGTCCATTTGTGGTTCAGAAGCCTTCTATGCTTGTGTTGCTCTGTTTGCAAACCTCCTTCCTCCTCATCATTAAGTTATTTTGTGGGAGGAGTCTTGTCTATCCGACCCACTTTTTATTTTCCTTTAAAATACATTTTACTGTCAACATTTGTCTTAATAAAAAGACTATTACCCTGTTGTTGACCCCCAAAAAATCCCTTTATGTATAATTTGGCCCCATCTGTTATTTTTTAAATACAGCTTGTAAAAGTCATGGGAACATTTGAGAGGTTTACACCTGGATGAAGAAGGCAGATGTGGGGCCACCACTGGAACTGTCAAGAATTAACTTGTCCTCTCCATGGCCTCTCCTGTTTAGCCTAGTGCTTTAAAAGTAAATAATTGGTCAGTCAATGTGAGGAAATCATGGGCATGTGTTTTTCTAAATGTGAGGAATAAGGAGAAATAGCTGTTTAAGAAAATAAACACTGATGACAAAAGGAGGCAAAATATTACACATTTTCAAATGAAACACTGCAACAGGTAAATACTGATTTGTTTCACCATCCCCAAAACCAGGGGGCTCATAAACCTGTATTGTATAACTACAAAATGTCCATCTCTAGTAATACTATTTACCATCTACGGTATGTACAGCATCGTGGTGTTCTCTTACACAACAAACCCTTTAGTGTTATTAAACAAATGTCACTGAGTCATCTCCCTTAGTAACAAAATAGGGCTTTTGTCTGAGGAAAGGAATTATTGGGCAGAATGAAAACAATTGAGGCCTGATAACCAGTACCATGTGGCTATGATAAAATAACTACCAGCTATTTCTAATGACAATAGGTGCAGGAATAGAATAGGTCCTGATCTGATGCCAATGAATAAAAATGCACACTAATGACATCGTGAACAATAGATTTAAGCACCAATCAGACAATACTTTTATAGCCCTGATGTACATATCTAGAGAAGGTTCAGTATGTTATTAATTCATTCCCAGGCAGTCCGGTATATGGAAATAAATCTTACCCATGCAATTACTGTACAAATCTTCTCCAGGCCTGAACTCAAAACACCCCTAGTTTTACAACTATCACAGAAAGAGGTCTGTTTGAATAATATTGCTGAATGCTGCAAGGCCCTGGACAGTACCACCACCACACAGCGAGCGTGTATTTGTCCGCCTGGTACATTTCCATCCAGCTGGGTGTGTTTGAGACAACAGGGGAGAGGAGCTGGTGGCAGGAAAGGGAATACCTAGTCAGCTGCACTACAATGTATTCAACCCAAATGTGTCTTCTGCATTTAGCCCAACCCAATGTAGCTGTGCTGTTTGTCTGGCCCGTTTCACCTTGAGCCAGAGTAGGTGTGATGTTACACGTCAGATGATGAGATAAAGTTGTATTGAACGGAGGTGTTGGCAGTTCTGGAGGAGGGGGTCCCAAAACATGGGGACATGTTCCATCAACCAGTTGTGTAGTTGGTCAGAGTTCAGTCCAGTGGTCTGGGTGTGTCTGCATGGAAGCTTCTTCCTGGTTCCCCCGGTCACTGTGGAGATGTCCTGTGCTTTCTGCTGGTCACAGTTGTGTGAAAGTGTGTGTGTGTTCTTATATGAAATGGTGCTGTGTGAACGATGAGATGTGATGTGTGAATCTGGACTGATAAGTGCATGTGTGGGTACGAACAAAAGTGTCGCGACAGCTTGCTTTTCCCAACAAAATGTATAAAAATGGAAATAACACCATCTCAAAATTGTAAATATGGCTGCATAATAAAAAATAAAAAAGTGCCAAGGTTTGCTTTTCTAGTCTTCTTGGTTAGGGAAGCGATTAGAGGGATAGATGGGGGGTGTATATATGTGTCCATTTCAGGGGTCACATGCAGGTCACCTCTGCCGCCCCGTCATCGTGCTCGAAGCCCCCCTCTAGGTGGGACAGGGTGCTGGGGCACCCCCCGATACCCCCAGCGGTGGGGGACAACTCCACATTGGGGGGTGTTAGGGGGCTGCCCACACCTCGACTCACAGAACGAGTGGACACGTCGCTCTGAATGGACCCGGCCTGGGAGAGGACAGAGGGTAGGATAAGAGGAAGAGTCATGTCTCTGTGATGGTGACTTCTCTATGCAGTAACGCTAAACATTGTGCAAATAAATCATAGGTCATTAAAATATCTAGTAAAAGCAACACGCAAATCTAATGCAGTACAGATGTGTGTAACAGCAACTAGCTCTCTCACAGTCTCACTTCAGAATGAGACATTTCGAAGTTGAGTGTTTTAAGGTTAAATTCAGGCATTATAGTGTAGCAATTTAAAACCTCTTAAGGATCTCTACCGATCGGTGTCCCACCCTCGGGACGGTTGAGCTAAAGTGCGCCAATGTGATTGTCATTTTCTTGTTACTTACGTCATGCTCAACTAATTTAACTGCACTGACCAATTTACAGTAGCTATTAGTGAAATAATACCATGCTATTATTTGAGGAGAGTGCACAGTTATGAACTTAGTTATTAATAAACCAATTAGGCACATTTGGGCAGTCTTGATACATCATTTTGAACAGAAATGTGATGGTTCATTGGATCAGTGTAAAACTTTGCACATCTAGTGGCAAATCTATATTGTGCCTGGGCTTTAATTTCAAAGATGGCAAAAAAAGTTGTTTGTTTATCCTTTACCAGGTCTAATGTGTTATTCTCCTACATTCATTTCACATTTCCACAAACTTCAAAGTGTTTCCTTTCAAATGGTACCAAGAATATGCATATCCTTGCTTCAGGTCCTGTGCTACAGGCTGTTAGATTTGGGTATGTCATTTTAGGTGAAAATTAAAAGGGGCGGATCCATATTAATACAATTCATTGATTTGTATGATACATCTCACTTTGCTATCATTTTCCACTTCCCTTTATCATAAAAAAATCCACAGGGGGGGCAGTAGTCACATAGAACAAAACACTACAACAGGAAAGCGGCTAACTGAAACCAAGCCCTCACATGGTTCCTCTGTGGTATTGAAGAGGTCTTGATTGGTCTCTGTAGGAACACCACATGCTTGGTTGCCAGGTTACCATCACTAGACAAACACAAAACATTACAAAAGTTTATGAAGGAAAACAGTCAAATAAGGCATGATGACCCGAGTTTGTTCTGGACCATAAGGCAGTGGTGTAAATTAAGTAGAACTTTTAAGTATTTTCACTTAAGTAGAATTTTGGGATATCTGTACTTTACTATTTATATTTGGCAACTTTTACTTCACTACATTCCTAAAGAAAATGATATACCTTTTACTCCATACATTTTCTATGACACCCAAATGTACTCGTTACATTTTGAAAGCTTAGCAGGACAGGATAATGATCAAATTCACACACTTAAAGAGAACATCCCTGGTCATCTACTGCCTCTGATCTGAAGGACTCACTAAACACATGCTTTGTTTGTAAATGATGTCTGAGTGTTGGAGTGTGCCTCTGGCTATCCCTAAATTAAAATAAACAAGAAAATGATGCCGTCTGGTTTGCTTAATACAAGGAATTTTAAATGATTTACACCTACTTTTGATACTTTTGTATATTTCAAACCAAATACTTTTATTCAAGTTGTATTTTACTGGGTGACTTTTACTTGAGTCATTTTCTATTAAGTTATCTTTACTTTTACTCAAGAATGAAAATTGGATACTTTTTCCACCACTGCCATCAGGCAACACACAAAACATTAAAGTGCAATGTCAGGTTCATCACTTGAGTACAGAGACTTGAGCCAAGACTGGTCCAACAACATTAATATCAAAATGTCCATCAATGATGTGTGTTACCTGTCATGGCGGATGATATGTGTGGGCAGGACACAGGTGAGCAGCCAGCCGAACTCAGCCAGTGTGTGAAGGAGTGGCCCGTAATCGGTCTTCACATCAGAACCCTACACAGCACAGCATTTTTGTCACACACTGGATAGAGGTAATTGTTGAATGTTTTCTACACTTGTTTATCCATCTTCTTGTGTTACCATTAGGGTTGTTGACACAAACAAACAAACAAACAATCTCCACCCCCCACAGACATGATGCTAATCACCCACACACAAACACATAATTCTAATCTCCCCCAACACAGACAATGCTAATCTCCCCCACCACACAGTCATAATGCTAATCTCTCCCCCCACACACACACACACGGTGCTAATCTCTCCCCCCACACACACGTAATGCTAACCTATCACTCACTACAGGATCTTCCCTAGGGAATACCTACTGCAACACATTCACCTGTCCTCACTGACTGACCCACGCATGCACACACACGGCTCTCTGACCTCGATGACAGTCCACTGCTCCACTACGATAGTGTCATTGGCAGGAGGGGCAGTGCTTCTCTCCTCATAGACAAACAGCCCCTCTAGTGACCTGGGCACAGGCTCACCTGACAACACACACACACACACACACACACACACCATCAGTCAGCAAACTATACTGAACAAAAATAAACACAACATGCAACAATTTCAAAGATCTTGCTGAGTTACAGTTCATATAAGGAAATCAGTCAGTTTAAATAAATAAATAAATTAGGCCCCAATCTATGGATTTCACATTACTGGGAATACAGATATACATCTGTTGCTCACAGATACCTTAAACAAAATAATTGTAGGGGTGTGGATCAGAAAACCAGTCAGTATCTGGTGTGACTACCATTTGCCTCATGCAACGCGACATCTCCTTCGCATAGAGTTGATCAGGTTGTTGATCAATCCAGAGCATCCCAAATATGCTCCGAGTGATGTCTGGTTAGAATGCAGGCCATGGAAGAACTGGGTCATTTTCAGCTTCCAGGAATTGTTTACAGATCCTTGCGATATGGGGCTGTGCATCATCATGCTGAAACATGAGGTGATGACACCGGATGAATGGCACGACAGGATCTCATCACGGTATCATTAAAATTGCCACCAATAAAATGCAATTGTGTTCGTTGTCCGTAGCTTATGCCTGCCCATACCATAACCCCACCATGGGGCACTCTGTTCACAACGTTGACATCAGCAAACCGCTCGCCAACACGACGCCATACAAGTAGTCTGCGGATGTGAAGCCGGTTGGACGTACTGCCAAATTCTCTAAAACGACGTTGGAGGCGGCTTATGGTAGAGAAATTAACATGACATTTTCTGGCAACAGCTCTGGTGGACATTCGTACATTCTAATCAAATAAAAATGTTATTTGTCACATGTGCCGAATACAAACAACCATGAAATGCTTACTTACAAGCCCTTAACCAACAATGCAGTTAAAAATATTTACAAAATAAACTAAAGTAAAAAATAAAATGAAACGTAACAAAATAACAATACCATATACAGGGGCTATATACAGGGGGTACCGTTACCGAGTAGCCATTTGACTAATTGTTTAGCAGTCTTATGCCTTAGGGGTAGAAGCTGTTAAGGAGCCTTTTGGAAAATAAAGGAAAGCCGCACACTCTAAGAGCTCAGATGCAAAAATGTAATAACCAACGTTTCGACAGCGAAGCTGTCTTCATCAGGGTATCAGGAGCCTTTTGGACCTAGACTTAGCGCTCCGGTACCATGCGGTAGCAGAGAGAACAGTCTATGACGCCTAGTATAGAGGTCCTGGATGGCAGGAAGCACTACCCTCTGTAGCGCCTTACGGTCAGATGCTGAGTAGTTGCCATACCAGGTGGTGATGCAACCGGTTAGGATGCTCTCGATAGTGCAGCTGTAAAAAGAAATTGAGAATCTGGGGACCCATGCCAAATCTTTTCATTATCCTGAGGGGGAATAGGCATTGTCGTGCCCTCTTCAAGACTGTCTTAGTGTTTTTGGACCATGATAGTGTTTTGGTGATGTGGACACCAAGGAACTTGAACCACTCGACCCGCTCCACAACAGCCCCATCAGGAAGTCCAGGCTCCAGTTGCATAGAGAGGTGTTAGGCCCAGGGTCCTTAGCTTAGTGATGAGCTTTGTGGGCACTATGGTATTGAACGCTGAGCTGTAGTCAATGAACAGCATTCTCACATAGGTGTTCCTTTTGTCCAGGTGGGAAAAGGCAGTGTGGAGTGCAATTGAGATTGCGTCGTCTGTGGATTTGTTGGTTTCCGGGATGATGGTGTTGATGTGAGCCATGATCAGCCTTTCAAAGCACTTCATGGCTGTAGTCATTTAGGCAGGTTACCTTGGCATTCTTGGGCTCAGGGACTATGGTGGTCTGCTTGAAATATATAGGTATTACAGACTCGTCAGGGAGAGGTTTAAAATGTCAGTGAAGACACTTGGTCCACGCATGCTCGGAGTACACGGCCTGGTAATCCGTCTGGCCCCGCGGCTTGTGAATGTTGACCTGTTTAAAGGTCTTGCTCACATCGTCGACGGAGAGCGTGATCACACAGTCATCCGGAACAGCTGGTGCTCTCATGCATGCTTCAGTGTTGCTTGCCTCGAAGCAAGCATAAAAGGCATTTAGCCCATCTGGTAGGCTCGTGTCACTAGGCAGCTCGCGGCTGGGTTTTCCTTTTACAGACTACAAAGTTTGCAAGCCCTGCCACATCCGACGAGCCTCAGAGCCGGTGTAGTAGCGTCCTGTATTGACGGGCAAAGCGTCCTGTATTGACGCTTTGCCCGTTTGATGGTTCGTCTGAGGGCATAGCGGAATTTCTGCAAATTGCACACTCCCTCAAAACTTGAGACATCTGTGGCATTGTGTTGTGTGACAAAACTAAACATTTTAGAGTGGGCATTTATTGTCCCTAGCACAAGATGCAGCTGTGTAATGATCATGCTGTTTAATCAGGTTGTTGATATGCCACTCCTGTCAGGTGGATGGATTATCTTGGCAAAGGAGAAATGCTCACTAACAGGGATGTAAACAAATTTGGGCACAAAATGTGAGCGAAATAAGCTTTTTGTGTGTATGAAACATGTCTGGGATCTTTTATTTCAGCTGATAAAACATGGGACCAACACTTTACTTGTTGTGTTTATATTTTTGTTCAGTGTATCAACACACAACGCATATCAACCAGAAAACATAAAATCATACATAATCTGAGTTACACAAATGCAATCGGTGGACAGATGTGCATCACCAGATACCTTGTGTGATGTACTGTTGTCTCTACCTTCTTGCCCTTTGTGCTGTTGTCTGTGCCCAATAATGTTTATACCATGTTTTGTGTTGCTACCATGTTGTTATGTTGTGTTATCATGCTGTCTTAGGTCTCTCTTTGTGATGTGTTTTGTCCTATATTTATATTGTATTTATTTGGATTTTTTTAATCCCAGGCCCCCGTCCCCGCAGGAGGCCTGTTGCCTTTTGATAGGCCGTCATTGTAAATAAGAATTTTCTCTTAACTGACTTGCCTAGTTAAATAAAGGTGAAATAAAATACCTTAACAGTAGCTGCTGAACTGCAACGTGAACAATGCTCTGCGAGGCAGTGAATTCTAGTCAGTACTGAAAGTATGTCATTGGAATGACAATGAGCTAGTTAAAGACATGAAGAAGTAGGCTGTATGTGAGCGAGAGACCCCCGTGTGCTATATTCTCAGGCCCCAGATGTCTACAAATGATGTGGATTTTATGCTGCCAGTCTATGGTGCAACAAGAAGCCAGGTTGGGAAGAGAGCTCCAAATATAGCCACAGTGGGAGAAGAGGATGGGAGGGGGAAGAAAAGGAGGAGGAGGGAGAGAGAAGGGAGAAAGAGGGGAAGGAGCGAGAAGGAGGAGAGAGCAGGAGGAGGAGGGATAGAAGGGGGAGGAGAAGGGAGAGAAGGAGCAGGGACTGGGAAACAGGAAGTGACTGATCCGTGGGATGAAGGAGGCGGGGAGACAAAACACAACAGATTTCTGAAAAGACAATAATGGATAGAGTAGCAGAATGAGAAGGATGATTGAGAAAGATATGGATTCACAAGAGATGGATGAGGACAAAGTGTCCTTAATCTCTCTTTAATCCCATCCTCTCTTCCAGAGAAGTAAACTGTAATAGGATGTTGGCCTATCATTGCTCTTTGCTGGAGACCTTACAACTCCTAGGCAAGATGTCACAAAATGCACGTTGTTTTTACTTTCTAAGCCTAATGTGGCTGTCACTACAGAAGAGTTATACATGCCACTACTACACAGTAGTTCCTAGGCTCGTTTTCTCAGAGTACGATTGCTGATCTAAGTTTAGTTGTAACTTGTGAATCATAATGAATAAGATCACGTGTATGAGGGGGCACGGATGAACATGCATCTTACATTCACCTTAGAAGTCTCTCTCTATATCTTAGTATTTAACAGTACCTTTGGGTGTGTCCCAGTACACAAACGAGTCCACCAATGACCAGCCTTTGCGGTAGTAGGCTGCAGTCAGCTCCAGCCAATCAGCCTCCAGCGAGCTGACCATCTGACCCTTCCTGGACACACGCATGGACAGCGCCCCCTGGTGGTACTGGCAGGCCAGAGCGTCCAGCGGAGCACAGCCTGGTGCCCACGAGTGGAAAAACACCAGCAACCTCAGGTCTGAGAGATGGGGAGGAGGTAAGGATGGAGAGAGAGATGCTCAACATGCTTGGTAATGGTCCAGGCCTAAACCACACAAAAGCAACACTAGACACTATGGAACACAAAGCTTTTACTATGTCATCCTGGAATATACAAGGTCTGAGGTCATCTGCCTTTGACCTAAAGAGCAGGAACCAGACTTAATAAAATAAATTGGAAATACAGACATTGTCATACTACAAGAAACATGGTATAAAGGAAACAGACCCACTGGTTGCCCTCTAGGTTACAGAGAGCTGGTAGTCCTATCCACCAAACTACCAGGTGTGAAACAGGGAAGAGACTCAGGGGGTATGCTAACGTGGCAGACCTAACCCACTCTATTAAATTAGTCAACACAGGAACGTTTTACATCTGGCTAGAAATTAAAAAGGAAATGATCTCAACAGAGAAAAATGTCCTCATGTGTGCTACCTATTACCCCCCAATAGAATCTCCATACTTTATCAATGACAGCTTCTCCATCCTAGAGGGGGAGATCAACCATTTCCAGGCCCAGGAACATGTACTAGTCTGTGGCGACCTAAATTCCAGAACTGGACAAGAACCCGACACCCTCAGCACACAGGGGGATAACCACCTGCCTGGAGGTGACAGCATTCCCTCCCCCATATGACCCCCTAATACACAACTACAACAACATAATCAACAGAAATGGAAATGTCAAACACACAAACTGAGTGTGGAGATGGTGGAAGAACATCACAAGGTCATATTTAAATGGGCACAGGGTTGCACGACATCGCAAATAACATACAACATGTACAAAACTCCTGCAGCGCTGTCAGACGTTGGGTATGTACATAGTCAATGGTAGGCCTCGATAGCTCATCTCTTGGCAGTAGTACTGTAGACTACTTTATCACTGACCTCAACCTAGAGTCTCTTAGGGGTGTCAGTGGACTGACTGAACGCTCTATCAGATCACAGCAAAATCACACTACTTGAACAGAGCTATGCTCAATCATGAGGCATCAAAGCCAAAGGAACTGAATTTTAAGACATTCTATAGATGGAAGGAAAATAGTGTGGAAAACAATTAAGCAACAACAAATTCAACCCCTTCTTGACACTTTCCTGGAGAAAAGGTTTCACTGTAATAGTGAAGGTGTAAACTTGGCAGTAGAAAACCTAAATAGTATATTTGACCTCTCAGATTCCCTATCAAATCTAACAATGTCAAGCAGACAACCTAAGAAAATGAACAACTATGACAAATGGTTTGATGAAGAATGCAAAAACCTAAGAAAGAAATTGAGAAACCTATCCAACCACAAACAGACGCAGAAAACTTGAGCCTACGCCGTCAATATGGTGAATCACTAAAACAATACAGAAATACACCACGGAAAAAGAACAGCACGTCAGAAATCAGCTAAATATAATTGACGAATCCATAGACTCTAACCACTTCTGGGAAAATCTAAACAAACAACACGAAGAGTTCTATCCAAAACAGAGATGTATGGATAAACCACTTCTCCAATCATTTTGGCTCTATAACAAAGAACAAACAGCAAAAACCTATACAAGATCAAATATACATCTTAGAATCAACTATTAAAGACTACCAGAACCCAGTAGATTCTCCAACTACATTAAATTAACTACAGGACAAAATAGAAACCCTCCAACCCAAAAAGGCCTGTGGTGTCGATGTTATCCTAAATGAAATGATAAAATATACTGACCACAAATTCCAATTGGCTATACTTGAACATCATCCTCAGCTATGGCATCTTCCCCAATATTTAGAACCATGGACTGATCACCCCAATCCACAAAAGTGAAGACAAAGTTGACCCCAATAACTACCATGGGATATGCGTCAAGAGCAACCGTGGGAAAATCCTCTGCATTATCATTAACAGCAGACTCATACATTTCCTCAGCGAAAACAATGTACTAAGCAAAATGTCAAATTGGCTTTTTATCAAACGACCATATGACAGAGCACGAATTCACCCTGTACACCCTAATTGACAAACAATCCAAAACAAAAGTGAAGTCTTCTCATGCTTTGTTGATTACAAAAAAGCTTTTGACTCAATTTGGCATGAGGGTCTGCTATACAAATTGATTGAAAGTGGTGTTGGGGAAAAATATACAACATTATGAAATCCATGTACACAAACAACGGTGTGCGGTTAAAATAGACAAAAAAAAACAATTTCTTTCCACAGGACCGTGGGGTGAGACAGGGCTGCAGCTTAAGCCCCATCCTCTTCAACATATATACAGTTGAAGTCGGAAGTTTACATACACCTTAGCCAAATACATTTAAACTCAGTTTTTCACAATTCCTGACATTTAATCCTAGTAAATATTCCCTGTTTTAGGTCAGTTAGGATCACCACTTTATTTTAAGAATGTGAAATGTCAGAATAATAGTAGAGAGAATGATTTATTTCAGCTTTTATTTCTTTCATCACACTCTCAGTGGGTAAGAAGTTTACATACACTCAATTAGTATTCGGTAGCATTGCCTTTAAATTGTTTAACTTGGGTCAAATGTTTTGTGTAGCTTTCCACAACCTTCCCACAATAAGTTGGGGGAATTTTGTCCCATTCCTCCTGACAGAGCTGGTGTAACTGAGTTAGGTTTGTAGGCCTCCTTGCTCCCATACGCTTTTTCAGTTCTGCCCACAAGTTTTCTATGGGATTGAAGTCAGGGCTTTGTGATGGCCACTCCAATACCTTGACTTTGTTGTCCTTAAACCACTTTGCTTCAACTTTGGAAGTACGCTTGGGGTCATTGTCCATTTGGAAGACCCATTTGCGACCAAGCTTTAACTTCCTGACTGATGTCTTGAGATGTTGCTTCAATATATCCACATAATTTTCCTCCTCATGATGGCATCTATTTTGTGAAGTGCACCAGTCCCTCCTGCAGCAAAGCACTCCCACAACATGATGCTGCCACCCCGTGCTTCACAGTTGGGATGGTGTTCTTCGGCTTGCAAGACTCAGTTCTGCCCACAAATTTTCTATAGCCTATCAGAAGCTTTTAAATCCATGACATCATTTTCTGGAATTTTCCAAGCTGCTTAAAGACACAGTCAACTTAGTGTATGTAAACATCTGACCCACTGGAATTGTGATACAGTGAATTATAAGTGAAATAATCTGTCTGTAAACAATTGTTGGAAAAATTACTTGTGTCATGCACAAAGTAGATGTCCTAACTGACCTGCCAAAACTATAGTTTGTTAACAAGAAATTTGTGGAGTGGTTGAAAACCAGTTTTAATGACTCCAACCTAAGTGTATGTAAACTTCCGACTTCAACTGTATCAACGAATTGGCGAGGGCACATTAGAAAAGTCTGCAGCACCCTACTGGAATCTGAAGCCAAATGTCTACTGTTTGATGATGAACTGGTGCTTCAGTCCCCGAACCAAGGAGGGCCTACAGCAGCACCAAGATCTTCTGCACAGATTCTGTCAGACCTGGGCCCTGACAGTAAATCTCAGTAAAATAAAAATAATGGTGTTCCAAAAAAGGTCCAGTTGCCAGGACCACAAATACAAATTCCATCTAGACACCGTTGCCCTAGAGCACACAAAAAAATTATACAGAATACCTGACCACCGTGACTGACCCAAAATTAAGGAAATCTTTGACTATGTTCAGACTCAGTGAGCATAGCCTTGCTATTGAGAAAGGCTGCCGTAGGGTGAAATACCACAGGGTGAAATACCACAGTATTTTCACCACATAGGGTGAAATACCACAGTGTGCCATCACAGTAGCAAGATTTGTGGCCTGTTACCACAAGAAAAGGTCAACCAGTGAAGAACAAACACCACTGTAAATACAACCTATATTTATGTTTATTTATTCTATTTGCACCTCATTACAACACTGTATAAAGATTTGACATTTGAAATGTCTTTAGTCATTTGGAATGTTTGTGAGTGTAATGTTTACTGTAGATTTTGTATTGTTTATTTCACTTTTGTTTATGATCTATTTCACTTGTTTGGCAATGTAAACATACCTTTCCCATGCCAATAAAGCCCCTGAAATACAATTGAAAAGTTGAATTTAGAGGGTGCAGGGAGGGAGGGGTGGAAAGAGAGAGAGAGAGAGAGAGAGAGAGGGAGGGGTGGAAAGAGAGAGAGAGAGGGAGGGGTGGAAAGAGAGAGAGAGAGGGAGGGGTGGAAAGAGAGAGAGAGAGAGGGAGGGGTGGAAAGAGAGAGAGAGAGAGGGAGGGGTGGAAAGAGAGAGAGAGAGGGAGGGGTGGAAAGAGAGAGAGAGGGAGGGGTGGAAAGAGAGAGAGAGGGAGGGGTGGAAAGAGAGAGAGAGGGAGGGGTGGAAAGAGAGAGAGAGGGAGGGGTGGAAAGAGAGAGAGGGAGGGGAAGAGAGAGTAGAGAGACAAAAGAGTCAGATCAATCTGCCAGTTCAAGCCATCACGGAGGAGAACAAGAAGGCTAGATAAAACACAGTCAATGAGGTTATGGGAACTATAACGTGAACTCAACTCGCTCTGCTTAGGACAAGGACATGTCAGTCTGTATGGTTGTCTCTGTGGTGAGAAGCCCTGCTTGGTGGGTAAGTGTTGGTGCTGACTGATAGTCCTGGGGCAGGAAAGGCCACACAACACAGAGTTCAACTGAACTACACTGACAGACTGGAGGAGAGGGGGATAAGAGGAGGATGAGTAGAGTGTTGAAGGGAGAAAATATCCAGGACTCCACAGTGTGGCTGTGATGATGGGTTCAGCATGTTGAGGGTGTGTGGAGAGCTGATATAACCCACATGTCAACCTTGTTCAGGGGAGGAGACAGATGAGGAGAGAACTAGTCTCGCATTGCCGTCCTTCAAAGTCATGAGAAAGTGGAAGCCTGGGAGCTGAAGCAAGAAGAGAACAGAAAAGAGGAGGAAAGGAAAGACGAGAAGAGGAAAGGAGAGAAGACGAGACCCGGGACGAGAAGAGACAAGAAAAACAGAATCTCACCAGGGCTGTAGGTAGGGCTGTGCTCCTCCAGGTCTCTGTCTCCATCACCAGGAGGGGTACATGGAGGAGTGCGTGGGAGGGATCGGCAGCCCCTCCTGGGGCTAGGCATCCTATCGTTACTGCCCCCTCCTCCAGCCGGCTGGAGCACCGAGCCCACAAACCTCACGCCCCCCCGGGCACTACTGTTCACTCTGTCGATCAGTGCTCTAACATTGTCACCAGTCAGAGACTGTCCTGTGATAGGCCACTCCTCCACCCTCAACACCGGAACACTGTGACCCATGGACACCGCCTGCTTGCTAGGAGACAGAGAAGAGAGGAGAGAACGTCAAATAAAATAAATGAAAAGAAATATTCAGACAGGTTCAAACTGTGAATCACTAATTATCACAAGTGAAATACAGGTAATTCATTGATCATTCCTGTGTTTTGACTGATAGCTACTCTGAGTCTGTAAAGAGCTGTATGGATTACTTTGGTAAACGGTGTCACGCTACGGAGCCCTGTCCAGCTGGAGAGTTCATACTTGTTTTTGTCAGTGTTTGCACAAAACGCCTACTTTCTAAGCATTACATAAAAAGGACAAACAACCATACTACACAGGTAGTGTATATACACTGCAGTATATTTATATTCAAATAAAATACCCTTACATTTTAATCATATTAATTAAATATAACAATATTACAGGTATGACAATAACACAGGAGGCACCATGTGTGAGGTTCTGCAAGCCTATTGAGAGAGATGTTGTCAGAGTAAATTTCTACCCAATGGCAACCCCTGCAGCTGAAAGCCCCCCAAAACATCCTCTCCAAGAGTGTCCTCTGCCCCCTCCTCCTTAAAGAGAATTCTGACCTCCCACTGACACTGCACTAAATATGCAGCTTCATCTATCATTCATCTAAACTCAGCAAAAAAATAAACGTCCTCTCACTGTCAACTGCGTTTATTTTCAGCAAACTTAACATGTGTAAATATTTGTATGAACATAAGATTCAACAACTGAGACATAAACTGAACAAGTTCCACAGACATGTGACTAACATAAATGGAATAATTTGTCCCTAAACAAGGGGGGGGGGGTCAAAATCAAAAGTAACAGTCAGTATCTGGTGGGGCCACCAGCTGCATTAAGTACTGCAGTGCATCTCCTCCTCATGGACTGCACCAGATTTGCCAGTTCTTGCTGTGAGATGTTACACCACTCTTCCACCAAGGCACCTGCAAGTTCCTGGACATTTCTGGGGGGAATGGCGCTAGCCCTCACCCTCCGATCCAACAGGTCCCAGACGTGCTCAATGGGATTGAGATCTGGGCTCATCGCTGGCCATGGCAGAACACTGAGATTCCTGTCTTGCAGGAAATCATGCACAGAACGAGCAGTATGGCTGGTGGCATTGTGATGATGGAGGGTCATGTCAGGATGAGCCTGCAGGATGGGTACCACATGAGGGAGGAGGATGTCTTCCCTGTAACACACAGTGTTGAGATTGCCTGCAATGACAACAAGCTCAGTCCAATGATGCTGTCGCACACTGCCCCAGACCATGACGGACCCTCCACCTCCAAATCGATCCCGCTCCAGAGTACAGGTCTCGGTGTAACGCTCATTCCTTCGGCGATAAACGTGAATCGGACCATCACCCCTGGTTAGACAAAACCGCGACTCGTCAGTGAAGAGCACTTTTTGGCAGTCCTGTCTGGTCCAGCGATGGTGGGTTTGTGCCCATAGGCGACGTTGTTGCCGGTGATGTCTGGTGAGGACCTGCCTTACAACAGACCTACAAGCCCTCGGTCCAGCCCTCTCAGCCTATTGTGGACAGTCTGAGCACTGATGGAGGGATTGTGCGTTCCTGGTGGAACTCGGGCAGTTGTTGTTGCCATCCTGTACCTGTCCCGCAGGTGTGATGTTCGGATGTACCGATCCTGTGCAGGTGTGTTGTTACCCGTGGTCTGCCACTGCGAGGACGATCAGCTGTCCGTCCTGTAGCGCTGTCTTAGGCGTCTCACAGTGCAGACATTGCAATTTATTGCCCTGGCCACATCTGCAGTCTTCATGCCTCCTTGCAGCATGCCCCTTGCAGCATGCCTAAGGCACATTCACGCAGATGAGCAGGGACCCTGGGCATCTTTCTTTTGGTGATTTTCAGAGTCAGTAGAAGGCCTCTTTAGTGTCCTAAGTTTTCATACATGTGACAATTGCCTACCGTCTGTAAGCTGTTAGTGTCTTAACGGCCGTTCCACAGGTGCATTTTCATTAATTGTTTATGGTTCATTGAACAAGCATGGGAAACAGTGTTTAAACCCTTTACAATGAAGATCTGTGAAGTGGATTTTTACGAATTACTTTTGAAAGACAGGGTCCTGAAGAAGGGACGTTTCTTTTTTTGCTGAGTTTATTTCCCAGGTTGGTTGGGTTAAGGTGGGTGGCATGTTTCAATACTGAGCTCAGATACATTAAGGGTTGGGTGGGGGGTTAAGGCGTCAGCATGCTTCAGTTCAGCTGGCACCTAGCCCAACTCGTCAAGCTAAACCGAACGAGTGTGCTCGCATACTCCCTTAAAAGACCTTTGCATGAAAACGAGAAAAAAAGCAGCAATAGTACCGTTTGTCAATTTTGAGATGCCGTAACCAGTATACACTTCCTCCAAATAGTCTGAATTAAATAGGAGATAACTCAAGGAATCTGCCATAAATCTTTGCGCTTTTGCCGAGGAGATCTTAGTTGCGCAATTTGACATCTAACTAAGATGTTTGGTGCAGTATTTCTCAATTAAATTATTTGCATGAAAACGAGTCGTTTATCACTGAATGACAACAGATTCCCTACTGTTGACCAATCACAGACGAAGGGGCATAGATGTCGGCTCCGAACTTCAGCTCGTCTCCAGGAAAAAAATGTGTGCCCGAACAGCTGAAAAAACCCTCACCAAAGTCCAAAACGAACAAAAATGTCACAAAATGTTTCCATAATATATGCACCAACTCTTCTGAACTGTTTCGTCTGGGAAGAGGAAATTTAGGGGTTGTTGTGACGTAGGCCTCAACTCAGATTTCAGGTCAGTTTGTGTTTTACCTCCCTAACAGTTCAAACTGATTCTAGAAATGGGGCAATTTCTACCTGGAAAGGCAGCCCTTGCGTGTGTATGTGTCTGGTACCTGGGTCGTGGGCGGGTGAGGATGGCTCGGTAGAGCAGGCTGAAGGGCAGGGAGCGTGTGCGTCCAACAGAGAGGATGATGGGATGCAGGGTGGTGAGGACATAGCCCTGGATGTAGTAGGGCTGCAGGGCCTGGGGCAGCTCACACAGAGAGGACATATACTGCACCGTGGGGCGACTACCTGGAGAGGGGAGAGATGAACAGAAAGGATGAGAAGTGGCAAGGAGAGGAGTAAAGAAGAAAGAGGAAAGAGAAAAGGAGGAACAGAGTAGGAAGAGGAAAGAGAAGGAGAAACAGAGGAGGAAAGAGGAACAGAGTGAGTCAATAATGAGGAGTAGAGGTTTACAGCATGACATCTTCTTCCTCTGTCTGAAGATTAACCCCAGGAGTCCCAGTCCCGAAATGACCTCAACACCAATCAGATCTTCTCCTATGTCCGTCTGTCTGTTTAATGAATCTCTTTAGCGGACCTATTGCGTTCCCTAGTCACTCCCAGAGGAGACTAGCCTGGAGACTCTGGACTGTCCAATAAGCATGCAGATGTTAATGGATAGAAGTTGTTTACTGTATCAGACAGACACTTATGCAGAGCGACTGATGCTGCCAGTAGCTATGTTTCCATCCGATTTGCTAAACATTTTCATGCAAATATTCTCCAATTTGCATAAAACAATATGCGCATTTTCCCACCAGAGATGCATTTCCAGCAAACTGACTTTTTGCAAATAAAAGCCTGTGCGTGACGACATAGTGCACATAAAAATAACTTCTGCCATAAAATTCCCTTGTGCCGAGTGAAAAATACAAGTTATATGGGTTTCCATAGTATTTTCAAGTCTTCTGACAAAAACTGTTGCGTTATAAAGCAAAATGTGCACATGCGCTCTAGCCAACAGCTCGCAGATACAATGCGGGTAGGCTACCTACATTATGATGTTATTATGGATAACAGCAATATTATTTGTTTTGTCAAACGGTAGCCAAGAAACGAACCTCATGTCACCAGAATAAGACCCTTGATATTTATTGGAAAGGAGTATCAGGCACATTCATTACCCTGTGAAGTTCATCATAACTGATTTCATCTGTAGCCTAATAAACTGCATGCTGTCCTGAGTCACAGTGCGAGGACCCCACAACATACCATCTCGTGACTCCAAGTGTACTCCCATAAGATGGTTATAGAAATATTTGCGTATAAAGGCATTTCCACCGCCATTTCTTAATTTTACAAAAACAAAAAGATCCCACCATGTCTTACAAACAAATTGTCTGTCGGCATTTAGAAATTTGTACCAGCATTTCACGTTTCTATCAGCCAGGTCTATCAGCCAGGTCGGGACTTTTTTAGTCAGGTAATTAATCCGCTTGAAATTGTTGGGTGGAAATGTGGTTAGTCTCACACTTCAACTTTTCTCAGCTTATGGTTCCAAAACAAGACACATTCCCAGCTCTTCCTCTTGCTATGCTGATTAGACAGAGAGACATCTGTTCCTCCAGTGCTTTCCCTTCCACCGCTAACCCAAACAACTCTAACCCAGGGCAAGCCCCACCACCATGGAACCACCACACACTGTGCTATATATACACACACACACACACACTGTATCTTACCAGCTCCTGCTCCAGCTGTGGTAGTCTGTTCAATGTGGTGGTGCTTCACTTACAGTTGAAGTCGGAAGTTTACATACACTTAGATTTGAGTCATTAAAACTTGTTTTTCAACCACTCCACAAATGTCTTGTTAAACAAACTATAGTTTTGGCAAGTCGGTTAGGACATCTACTTTGTGCATGACAAGTAATTTTTCCAACAATAGTTTGCAGACAGATTATTTCACTTAATCACAATTCCAGTGGGTCAGAAGTTTACATACACTAAGTTGACCGTGCCTTTAAACAGCTTGGAAAATTCCAGAAAATTATGTCATGGCTTTAGAAGCTTCTGATAGGCTAATTGACCTCATTTCAGTCAATTGGAGGTGCACCTGTGGATGTATTTCAAGGCCTACCTTCAAACTCAGTGCCTCTTTGCTTGACATCATGGGGAAATCAAAAGAAATCAGCTAAGACCTCAGAAAAAAATTGCGTACTTGTACGCAAGTATAAATACCATGGGACCACACAGCCGTCATACCGCTCAGGAAGGAGACGCATTTCTGTCTCTTTGAGATGAACGTACTTGTGCGAAAAGTGCAAATCAATCCCAGAACAACAGCAAAGAACCTTGTGAAGATGCTGGAGGAAACAGGTACAAAAGTATCTAAATCCACAGTAAAACGAGTCCTATATCGACATAACCTGAAAGGCCGCTCAGCAAGGAAGAAGCCACTGCTCCAAAACCGCCATAAAAAAGCCAGACTACGGTTTGCAACGGCACATGGGGACTAAGATCATACTTTTTAGAGAAAAGTCCTTTGGTCTGATGAAACAAAAATAGAACTGTTTGGCCATAATGACCATCGTTATGTTTGGTTGAAAAAAGGGAGAGGCTTGCAAGCCGAAGAACACCATCCCAACCGTGAAGCACGGGGCGGCATCATCATGTTGTGGGGGTGCTTTGCTGCAGGAGGGACCGGTGCACTTCACAAAATAGATGGCATCATGAGGAGGAAAATTATGTGGATATATTGAAGCAACATCTCAAGACATCAGTCAGGAAGTTAAAGCTTGGTCGCAAATGGGTCTTCCAAATGGACAATGACCCCAAGCGTACTTCCAAAGTTGAAGCAAAGTGGCTTAAGGACAACAAAGTCAAAGTATTGGAGTGGCCATCACCAAGCCCTGACTTCAATCCCATAGAAAACTTGTGGGCAGAACTGAAAAAGCGTATGGGAGCAAGGAGGCCTACAAACCTGACTCAGTTACACCAGCTCTGTCAGGAGGAATGGGCCAAAATTCACCCAACTTATCGTGGGAAGCTTGTGGAAGGCTACCTGACACAATTGACCCAAGTTAAACAATTTAAAGGCAATGCTACCAAATACTAATTGAGTGTATGTAAACTTCTGACCCACTGGGAATGTGATGAAAGAAATTAAAGCTGAAATAAATCACTATTATTCTGACATTTCAAATTCTTAAAATAAAGTGGTGATCCTAACTGACCTAAGATAGGACATTTTTACTAGGATTAAATGTCAGAAATTGTGAAAAACTGAGTTTAAAATGTACTTGGCTAAGGTGTATATAAACTTCCGACTTCAAACGTACATAGTTTTTTGAACAGCCATGTGTTGCTGATAAGTTAAGGCTGGCATTGGCGCTTTGTTTCAATTGGTTTGCAGTGTTGTGGGGGAGTTGCATCGAGTTTGGTGTCTCTTGCATTGATACTTTAGTGTTGGTTGTTTGTGCTGCTGGATTGTTGTTTATGTGGTTGTGGTTGTTGTTTAGAAGTTGGTTCTTGTCTGTGTTGAGGGGGCGTTGTGTTGGTAATATGAGGTGTAATCTAGTGGAGTCTCTGGAGAGCTATAGCACCACCATCACTATACTTCCTGTGTCCACAAAGAGGGGCTGGCGCTGTGCCACACACACACACACACACACAAGCGCAAGTAAACACAATACCAAATCAGACGGCCCATTCTTGGACATAAAAACACACTCAACACATTCCAACAGACTGAACAAACACACAAAATTCACACACAAAACACGCTCACTCAAAACGCACACTCACACACTCCCACACAAACACCTCAGACTGAGATAAGAGCTTGTTACTGACATTTCTCCATGTGAATTTTGCAGGGCCTGGCTGAATTTGGCCACCATTAAAACAGAAAGATCCTGGCAAATCCAGATCACAGTGAAATCTCTAGACGAGTGGGTTGCCAGGAAAGCAGTGAAAGGGAAGCTTTTGACCTGGCAGTGTCTCTGTCATCTCACTGTGTGTGATGGGTCCCACCTGAGCAAGGAGAGTGACACACTTCGACCAATAGCTCCCTAGTGGAGCTCAACGCCGGGCTATTCATCCAGTCTCCAGTGTCACACACACACACACACGTATGTCTCTCTGGCCGGGGCGCTTTTGTCGCTCTCCATCTCCCTTCTTAAAGCCCCCTCACCCCTCCTCCCGTCCCCACAGCTCACCCCTGTCAACACACACACTGAGCCCTCTGTTCTCCCCATGTGTGTGAGAGAAAGCATGGAGAGAAGAGGGGGAGGACAGGAGGGGGGAAGAGGGGGTGATTGAGGAAAGAAGGAGACAAGAAAATAGGGTGAAATGAGAGGGGGAAGGAGATGGACAGATACCAAGTGTGGCACAAAAAAAGGGGGGTTTACAGAAAGATTTAATGAGCCAGAAAGCTTGTCTGTGAAAGGGAGAGCTTGTGTAAAAGTGAGAAAGAGGGAGAAGAAAGCTGGCAAAAGTAGAAAAGAGAGCGAGAAGAGAAGGAATGAGGATAAACGGACACACCAACTGCCAAGTGTCTTCACTGACATTTTCAACCTCTCCCTGATTGAGTCTAATACCAACATGTTTCAAGCAGACCACCAAAGTCCCTGTGCCCAAGAACAATGAGGTAACCTGCCTAAATGACTACAGACCCGTAGCACACACATCCGTAGCCGTGAAGTGCTTTGAAAGGTTGGTAATGGCTCACATCAACACCATTATCCCAGAAACCCTAGACTCAAAAGGTTCTACAGCTGCTACATCAAGAGCATCCTGACTGGTTACATCACTGCCTGGTACGGAAACTGCTCGGCCTCCGATCGCAAGGCACTAGAGGGTAGTGCGTACGGCCCAATACATCACTGGGGCTAAGCTGCATGCCATCCAGGACCTCTACACCAGGCGGTGTCAGAGGAAGGCCCTAAAAATTGTCAAATACCCCAACCACCCCAGTCATAGACTGTTCTCTCTACTACCGCATGGCAAGCGGTACCGGAGCGCCAAGTCTAGGACCATAAGGCAACACCCGCCAACCCCTCTTTTACGCTGCTGCTACTGTCTGTTTATAATCTATGCATAGTCACTTTAACTCCACCTACATGTACATATTACCTCAATTACCTCTACACCGTTGCCCCCGTACTGGTACCACCTGTATATAGCCTCGCTACTGTTATTTTCACTGTCATTTTACTGTTTTTTTATATTTTTTCCCCCCTTATCTATTGTTTACCTAATACCTATTTTTTACTTAAAATTTGCACTGAGAAAGTGATGCTCAATTGATTCCAAATATACAGTGCCCTCAAAGTATTCACACCCCTTGACTTATTCCATATTAAAATTTTTTTTGTCAATGATCTACACAAAATACTCTAATGTGAAAGTGTAATATCTTGAAAAAAACACTGATATATTACAATACTTATGTAAATGAGATATTTCTGTATTTCATTTTCAATACATTTGCTAACATTTCTTAAAACATGTTTTCACTTTGTCATTGTGGGGTATTGTGTGTAGATGGGTGAGAATTCAGGCTGTAACAAAAGAAAATATGGAATAAGTCAAGGGATATGAATACTTTCTGAACGCACTGTAGTGCCTTGCAAAAGTATTCATCCCCCTTGGTGTTTTTCCTATTTTGTTGCATTACAACCTGTAATTGTCCATTACATGAAATGAAAAAAAGAACTTGTTTAAAAAAAACTTAAAAACTGAAAAGTGGTGTGTGCATATGTATTCACCTCCTTTGCTTTGAAGCCCATAACTAAGATCTGGTGCAACCAATTACCTTCAGAAGTCACAATTAGTTAAATAAAGTCCACCTATTTGCAATCTAAGTGCCATATGATCTCAGTATATATATATATATATATATATATTTACATTTAAGTCATTTAGCAGACGCTCTTATCCAGAGCGACTTACAAATTGGTGCATTCACCTTATGATATCCAGTGGAACAACCACTTTACAATAGTGCATCTAAATCTTTTAAGGGGGGGGGGGTTAGAAGGATTACTTTATCCTATCCCAGGTATTCCTTAAAGAGGTGGGGTTTCAGGTGTCTCCGGAAGGTGGTGATTGAGTCCGCTGTCCTGGCGTCGTGAGGGAGCTTGTTCCACCATTGGGGTGCCAGAGCAGCGAACAGTTTGGACTGGGCTGAGCGGGAACCGTGCTTCCTCAGAGGTAGGGGGGCCAGCAGGCCAGAGGTGGATGAACGCAGTGCCCTTGTTTGGGTGTAGGGCCTGATCAGAGCCTGAAGGTACGGAGGTGCCGTTCCCCTCACAGCTCCGTAGGCAAGCACCATGGTCTTGTAGCGGATGCGAGCTTCAACTGGAAGCCAGTGGAGAGAGCGGAGGAGCGGGGTGACGTGAGAGAACTTGGGAAGGTTGAACACCAGATGGGCTGCGGCGTTCTGGATGAGTTGTAGGGGTTTAATGGCACAGGCAGGGAGCCCAGCCAACAGCGAGTTGCAGTAATCCAGACGGGAGATGACAAGTGCCTGGATTAGGACCTGCGTCGCTTCCTGTGTGAGGCAGGGTCGTACTCTGCGGATGTTGTAGAGCATGAACCTACAGGATCGGGTCACCGCCTTGATGTTAGTGGAGAACGACAGGGTGTTGTCCAGGATCACGCCAAGGTTCTTAGCACTCTGGGAGGAGGACACAAGGGAGTTGTCAACCGTGATGGCGAGATCATGGAACGGGCAGTCCTTCCCCGGGAGGAAGAGCAGCTCCGTCTTATATACACACACACACACACACACACACACACACACCTATTCTGAAAGGCCCCAGAGTCTGCAACACACTAAGGGGCACCACCAAGCAAGCGGCACCACGAAGACCAAGGAGATCTCCAAACAGGTCAGGGAGAAAGTTGTGGAGAAGTACAGATCAGGGTTGAGTTATAAAAAAATATCTGAAATTTTGAACATCCCACAGACCATCATTAAATCCATTATTAAAAAAATTGAAAGAATATGGCACCACAACAAACCTGCCAAGAGAGGGCCGTCCACCAAAACTCACAGACCAGGCAAGGAGGGCATTAATCAGAGGCAACAAAGAGACCAAAGATAACCCTGAAGGAGCTGCAAAGCTCCACAGCGGAGATTGGAGTATCTGTCCAAAGGACCACTTTAAGCCGTACACTCCACAGAGCTGGGCTTTACGAAAGAGTGGCCAGAAAAAAGCCATTGCTTAAAGAAAAAAAATAAGCAAACTCATTTAGTGTTTGCCAAAAGCCATGTGGGAGACTACCCAAACAAAGTACTCTGGTCAGATGAGACTAAAATGTAGCTTTTTGGCCATCAAGGAAAACGCTATGTCTGGCGCAAACCCAACATCTCGCATCACCCCGAGAACCCTATCCCCACAGTGAAGCATGGTGGTGGCAGCATCATGCTGTGGATGTTTTCCCATCGGCAGGGACTGGGAAACTTTTCCGAATTGAAGGAATGATGGATGACGCTAAATACAAGGAAATTCTTGAGGGAAACCTGTTTCAGTCTTACAGAGATTTGAGACTGGGACGGAGGTTCACCTTCCAGCAGGACAATGACCCTAAGTATATTGCTAAAGCAACACTTGTGGTTTAAGGGGAAACATTTAAACGTCTTGGAATGGCCTAGTCATGGAGAGTGGTACTCAATAATGTGTCGTATTGGATTTGTCCCAAACATAACACTTTGTATTCAGGACAAAAAGTGAATTGCTTTGCCAAATCTTTTGCAGTATTACTTTAGTGGCTTGTTGCAAACAGGATGCATGTTTTGGAATATTTTTATTCTGTACAGGCTTCCTTCTTTTCACTCTGTCAATTAGGTTAGTATTATGAGGTAACTACAATGTTGTTGATCCATCCTCAGTTTTTCCTATCACAGCCAATAAACTTTTGTAACTGTTTTAAAGTCACCATTGGCCTCGTGGTGAAATCCCTGAGCGGTTTCCTTCCTCTCCGGCAACTGAGTTAGGAACGATGCCTGTATCTGTAACAAAGCTAATCTCTTTCTCTGACTCTTTATCACTGAAGCGTACAGATTCCTCTTCTTGCTTGCCTAAGCAAGTTCTGTCTGACTCTGGCATCATAACTGAGAAGAATCGGAGAAGTGATGCTTTTAATCAAAATGTTATCCTCGGCAGGCTTTTTATTTGAGAGAAACGGTGGTTTAAATTGTCCCTGTGTATTGGTACACCATCCAAAGTGTAATAAATAACTTCACCATACTCAAAAGGGATATTCAATCTGTTTTTCTTTTTTCTTTTTACCCTTCATAATTCCACTTTGACATTATGGGGTATTGTGTGTCGGCCAGTGACAAAAAAACTACATTTAATCAATTTTAAATGCAGGCTGGTTACAACAAAATGTGGAGAAAAAAAAAATCAAGGTGTGAATATTTTGAGGGCACTGTACTACAGGAGTCCAGGAGATAAACATGAAAGCGGAGAGCAAGTGTGATACTGTTGATCTCATGGCAAAGAGGAAAGTATCATCTTAATGTGATTATCAAGGCACTTAACCTACTAATGTATCCATCTCTGCTAGCAGATCATTACATTAGCTAAACAGTACACCGTTCTGCCAATCAGGGTCCCTTGAGTTCACTGGAAACTCAATTGAGCCGAGCAGAATTGATTCTTCACTGTGTGTTGAACCATATCACAACGCCAGCCAGGTCAGCTGATACCACTGACCTTGTAGTCTCTTCCAAATTTAAAGAGCAACTGCCCCTAAAAAACAACATCTTGTTTAGAAAACAGCCTATGTGGCATCAATGAGTCATTCTACTGTCATAATTTACTACAAAGTGTAAATAGAATAATTTTGGTCATAAAGTCAGTCTTGTCTAAAACTTTGTTTAGTGAGACTTGTAGTCGTGACTACATCACAACGTAAATTAAGGTTGGGTTTGTTTCGATCCTGCCAACAGCTGGCAGCACACAAGTAATCATCAATTCGGAGTGCAGCTGCATGCGACCCAATCGTAATAGCCGTGGTAAATTTGGGTTGACTTTGGATATCCCTATAGAACTCGTTAGGGACCATTGGTAAATTACACAATGTACATGTGACAATGTTACAATTCTAATAGCGCCAAATTTCAATGATTTAAAACCCTCCAACTATAAATTGTAGAAATTCATATACAAATATTGAAAGCATTTCATGAGAACTAAAAGGTGTGCAACATGATCCATTTAGATTATAAGTCCCATTTAGATTATATAATTTATTGATGGTCTCTAACTAGCCCCAGAGAGAGCCTATCCGAAGTCAAACCAACTTTGCCACCGTCACATACCAGGCGACTGAAGCTAAATAATTTGTGTAACTCATCCTACCTGTAAACACACACACACACACACACACACACATCAAGCCACATATTTTTGGGAAAAATGCAGTGTCTTAGACCGCTGCACCACTTGGGAGGCCCATCTTTCTTTCTCTTCCTCAACTCACCCAGCTTTTTCTGACACCTACCCATGAGCCCCCTCTCTTTGCATTTACTGTAGCCAGCATCGTAGCCAGCATCCTCACCCACTGAGCACCTACAGACACCGGACAGCCATGGACATCGACATTTGGTCAGTCCACCCTGGTCTTGATGTTAACGCCCGCAGACAGACTGGACTGGACCACATCTGAACCTATCATAGATGTATGTTTGGATAGAACAGTACAGTACAGTGAGTAGAGCACAGTACAATACTGAGTACAGTAGAGTATACTGTACGCTACTCTGTACTATTGTACTGCACTGATGTCCAAAGTTGTGAAACATGAGGAGAATGACATTCACATTTATACTTATTCATTTCTGTGTAGTACAGATCAGGAACTCATGATGTAATTCTGTTACCGGGTGTAAATCCACTTCACTCTAGTTCAATCACCATGTCATAGCTGACACACCATTCTTTCTGCAGACAACTTTGAATCTTGCATAAAAACCTGAGCGAGAACACCGTAATTCCGTTATCAAAGTTGGCATCTGTGCAGTTCATTTTTGATTATTTATTTTTTTCCAATGGAAATTGTTAAAAGTAGCCATTGTGCAAACCTTGAAATCAATGTTTTTTGTTTGGCATACATTTTAAAGTGAAAAATCTGAGTCAAAGTGTAATTCGGTGACAGTGGAATTGCCCATAGGTTATTGGTAGTCCTAGATCTATTTGTATCTATTTGTACCAACTCATATGGTAATTTTCACACCAATTTTAATTTACATTTTATCAGGGAGTCATACTGAAACCATAGTCTCTTTTACATATGAACCCTGAATTACAGAAATACATACATCATAATACAAAAAACAGAAGCAGAAAGAAAAACACAGTCATAAAAAACTATCACATTCATCAGTAATATTGTCCTCAATCAGCTTTCTGAATGGACCTAGAGGCACCAGAACATCACATTCATCAGTAATAAGGTCCTCAATCAGCATTCTGAATGGACCTAGAGGCACCAGAACATCACATTCATCAGTAATAAGGTCCTCAATCAGCATTCTGAATGGACCTAGAGGCACCAGAACATCACATTCATCAGTAATATGGTCCTCAATCAGCATTCTGAATGGACCTAGAGGCACCAGAACATCACATTCATCAGTAATATTGTCCTCAATCAGCATTCTGAATGGACCTAGAGGCACCAGAACATCACATTCATCAGTAATAAGGTCCTCAATCAGCATTCTGAATGGACCTAGAGGCACCAGAACATCACATTCATCAGTAATATTGTCCTCAATCAGCATTCTGAATGGACCTAGAGGCACCAGAACATCACATTCATCAGTAATAAGGTCCTCAATCAGCATTCTGAATGGACCTAGAGGCACCAGAACATCACATTCATCAGTAATAAGGTCCTCAATCAGCATTCTGAATGGACCTAGAGGCACCAGAACATCACATTCATCAGTAATAAGGTCCTCAATCAGCATTCTGAATGGACCTAGAGGCACCAGAACATCACATTCATCAGTAATAAGGTCCTCAATCAGCATTCTGAATGGACCTAGAGGCACCAGAACATCACATTCATCAGTAGTAAGGTCCTCAATCAGCATTCTGAATGGACCTAGAGGCACCAGAACATCACATTCATCAGTAATAAGGTCCTCAATCAGCTTTCTGAATGGACCTAGAGGCACCAGAACATCACATTCATCAGTAATAAGGTCCTCAATCAGCATTCTGAATGGACCTAGAGGCACCAGAACATCACATTCATCAGTAATAAGGTCCTCAATCAGCTTTCTGAATGGACCTAGAGGCACCAGAACATCACATTCATCAGTAATAAGGTCCTCAATCAGCATTCTGAATGGACCTAGAGGCACCAGAACATCACATTCATCAGTAATAAGGTCCTCAATCAGCATTCTGAATGGACCTAGAGGCACCAGAACATCACATTCATCAGTAGTAAGGTCCTCAATCAGCATTCTGAATGGACCTAGAGGCACCAGAACATCACATTCATCAGTAATAAGGTCCTCAATCAGCATTCTGAATGGACCTAGAGGCACCAGAACATCACATTCATCAGTAATATGGTCCTCAATCAGCATTCTGAATGGACCTAGAGGCACCAGAACATCACATTCATCAGTAATATGGTCCTCAAATCAGCATTCTGAATGGACCTAGAGGCACCAGAACATCACATTCATCAGTAGTAAGGTCCTCAATCAGCATTCTGAATGGACCTAGAGGCACCAGAACATCACATTCATCAGTAATAAGGTCCTCAATCAGCATTCTGAATGGACCTAGAGGCACCAGAACATCACATTCATCAGTAATAAGGTCCTCAATCAGCATTCTGAATGGACCTAGAGGCACCAGAACATCACATTCATCAGTAATAAGGTCCTCAATCAGCATTCTGAATGGACCTAGAGGCACCAGAACATCACATTCATCAGTAATATGGTCCTCAATCAGCTTTCTGAATTCACCTAGAGGCACCAGAACATCACATTTAAGAACATTTTGAAGATTGTTCTACAAATAAGGTACAAGAAAATAAAAAGATGACTTCTCTGACTCAGTAAAGACCAAATACATTTCCAGAGCTAGCCATCCCTGAGACCGGGTGTGGTAAATCATACAGTGCCGTCGGAAAGTATTCAGACCCCTTGACTTTTTACACATTTTGTTACGTTACAGCCATATTCTAAAATTGATTAAATAAAAAAAATCCTCAGCAATCTACACACAATGACCCATAATGAAAAAGCAAAAACAGGTTTAGAAATTTTTGCAAATGTATTATAAATAAAAAAACATACCTTATTTACATAAGTATACAGACCCTTTGCTATGAGACTCGAAATTGAGCTCAGGTGCATCCTGTTTCCATTGATCATCCTTGAGATGTTTCTACAACTTGATTGAGTCCACCTGTGGGAAATTCAATTGATTGGACATGATTTGGAAAGGCACACACCTCTCTATATAAGATCCCACAGTTGTCAGAGCAAAAACCAAGCCATGAGGTCAAAGGAACTGTCCGTAGAGCTCCGAGACAGGATTGTGATGAGGAACAGATCTGGGGAAGGGTACCAAAACATTTCTGCAGCATTGAAGGTTTCCAAGAACACATTGGCCTCCATCATTCTTAAATAGAATAAGTTGGAACCACCAAGAACTTCCTAGAGCTGGTTGGCCGGCCAAACTGAACAATCGGGGGAAAAGGGCCTTTGTCAGGGAGGTGACAAAGAGCTCTGACAGAGCTCTAGAGTTCCTCTGTGGAGATGGGAGAACCTTCCAGAAGGACAACCATCTCTGCAGCACTCCACCAATCAGGCCTTTATGGTAGAGTGGCCAGACTGAAGCCACTCCTCAGTAAAAAGCACAAGACAGCCCGCTTGGAGTTTGCCAAAAGGCACCTAAAGGACTCTCAGACCATGATGAAACCAAGACTGAACTCTTTGGCCTGAATGCCAAGTGCCACGTCTGGAGGAAACCTGGCCCCATCCGTACAGTGAAGCATGGTGGTGGCAGCATCATGCTGTGGGGATGTTGTTCAGCGGCAGGGACTGGAAGACTAGTCAGGATCAAGTGAAAGATGAACAGAGCAAAGTACAGAGAGATCCTTCATGAAAACCTGCTCCAGAGCACACAGGACCTCAGACTGGGGCGAAGGTTCACCTTCCATCAGGACAACGACCCTAAGCATACAACCAAGACAATGCAGGTGTGGCTTTGGGACAAGTCTCTGAATGTCCTTGAGATTCCCAACCAGAGCCCGGACTTGAACCCGATCTAACATCTCTGGAGACCTGAAAATAACTGTGCAGTGACACTCATCATCCAACCTGACAGAGTTTGAGAGAATCTACCAAGTAGAATGGGAGAAACTCCCCAAATACAGGGGTGCCAAGCTTGTAGCGTCATACCCAAGAAGACTTGAGGCTATAATAACTGCCAAAAGGTGCTTCAACAAAGTACTAAGTAAAGGGTCTGAATACTTACGTAAATGTCATATTTCCATTTTTTATTTTTAATACATTTGCAAAAAATGTCTGTCATTATGGGGTATTGTGTGTAGATTGAGGGAAAAAAACAATTGAATCCATTTTAGAATAAGGCAAAATGTAACAAAATGTGGACAAAGCGGTCTGAAAACTTTCAGAATGCTCTGTATTTGCCCATTGTAGAAGTGCTCAGAAAGTTACTTTTTTAAACCTTAAATGACAAAACATTCAAGCAATAAAGGTGCTCAAAATTGACCCATTTTGCATACCCCACCATACCATGAGACATCCATGTCTTCATCACAGGAAAACATAAACGGTTGAGATTGATATCATTGAAAAACGTACAAAACAGTTTTTATAAACATACCTTAAAACGTCAATGATCAATTATCTAAAAAGGCATAAACTCCAAGCGTACCATGTTTTGGTGTGCCCACCATCGGTTCAGACACAAATGCTCTTGAATAAAGGGTGGGTTTCATATTTTGGCTGATACAGTACATGTACTAAAATTGGAATACAATTGAAATAGTAACTTTGAAATTGCTCCACAGAGATGGTTGGAGGTCCACACATCAGAGAATGTTTGAATGGGAATATCTGTTGTTTTAAATTATGCAGTCAATTCTCCCTTGGAAACCTATTGAAATCATAGAAATATACACTGCTCAAAAAAATAAAGGGAACACTTAAACAACACAATGTAACTCCAAGTCAATCACACTTCTGTGAAATCAAACTGTCCACTTAGGAAGCAACACTGATTGACAAATTTCACATGCTGTTGTGCAAATGGAATAGACAACAGGTGGAAATTATAGACAATTAGCAAGACACCCCCAATAAAGGAGTGGTTCTGCAGGTGGGGACCACAGACCACTTCTCAGTTCCTATGCTTCCTGGCTGATGTTTTGGTCACTTTTGAATGCTGGCGGTGCTTTCACTCTAGTGGTAGCATGAGACGGAGTCTACAACCCACACAAGTGGCTCAGGTAGTGCAGCTCATCCAGGATGGCACATCAATGCGAGCTGTGGCAAGAAGGTTTGCTGTGTCTGTCAGCGTAGTGTCCAGAGCATGGAGGCGCTACCAGGAGACAGGCCAGTACATCAGGAGACGTGGAGGAGGTCGTAGGAGGGCAACAACCCAGCAGCAGGACCGCTACCTCCGCCTTTGTGCAAGGAGGAGCAGGAGGAGCACTGCCAGAGCCCTGCAAAATGACCTCCAGCAGGCCACAAATGTGCATGTGTCTGCTCAAACGGTCAGAAACAGACTCCATGAGGGTGGTATGAGGGCCCGACGTCCACAGGTGGGGGTTGTGCTTACAGCCCAACACCGTGCAGGACTTTTGGCATTTGCCAGAGAACACCAAGATTGGCAAATTCGCCACTGGCGCCCTGTGCTCTTCACAGATGAAAGCAGGTTCACACTGAGCACATGTGACAGACGTGACAGAGTCTGGAGACGCCGTAGAGAACGTTCTGCTGCCTGCAACATCCTCCAGCATGACCGGTTTGGCGGTGGGTCAGTCATGGTGTGGGGTGGCATTTCTTTGGGGGGCCGCACAGCCCTCCATGTGCTCGCCAGAGGTAGCCTGACTGCCATTAGGTACTGAGATGAGATCCTCAGACCCCTTGTGAGACCATATGCTGGTGCGGTTGGCCCTGGGTTCCTCCTAATGCAAGACAATGCTAGACCTCATGTGGCTGGAGTGTGTCAGCAGTTCCTGCAAGAAGAAGGATTTGATGCTATGGACTGGCCCGCCCGTTCCGTTTGTTGTCAGCACATTCAACTATGTAAAGAAAAAAGTATTTAATAAGATTATTTCTTTCATTCAGATCTAGGATGTGTTGTTTAAGTGTTCCCTTTATTTTTTTGAGCAGTATAGATAATAGAATAGACCCTGTCCATTTAAGTTGACATTCGACAGTGGCAGCCATCTTTGTGTTAGTAAAAATGTAAATTCAATTTAAACATCAATGGTGTAACAACTAAATTGCAGTGGTCTGAAGGATAGGTCCATTCTATAAATTATATTTCGAGCACAAAAACAAAAGATTGTGAAAATAGGGTCTAAGCTACAATATATGCAAATATGAAAAAATATGAGTTTACGCATTTAGATATTTGATTTTAAAAAGGTAAATAAATATCAATTACTATTAAAATATTTTTTTCTAGAAATTATAAAATAGTTTGACAACCCTGTTTTTGATTGAATTCAAATGGATTTACTCTCCTATGAACTTCACATGTTGGTGCTCATGAGTCCTTTTACACGGAAATCCAGGTTCAGCAGTCAGAGGTCACCAACCTCAGACAGACTACTTTAGTCATACTATTTTAGGATAACAGGGTGGGTGGATACACTCATTCTCAAATCCTTCCATGTATCCTTCAGTCCCATCCTCCCATCAAACTACAATATTTAATGAATACATCTGTCCATTCACCTTCATCTACAAATCCCTCCCTGTGCATTTATCCTCCAACCTAATACATCTATCCATCCAACCAACCAGCTCCTTTCCATCCCCTCCCCCCACTCAGCCCAGTAGAGCCCCAGTGGATCAGCAGTGTGATGCCCACTCTGCCCCTCTATTCACGGGCTGCTGTCCAGCCTCTGTCCTGGGTCCAGCTCTCCCCCATCCCTCCTTCCATCCACACTGACTGCGGGGCTGAACTAATAAGCTTGTGAGGCTTTAGCAATAAGCCACTTTGATGTGCTGCCCCAGGCCTCTGCTTCCGTCACAGGCAGGAGTAATGGAGCTTTAAAAAGGAGGCTAAGCTACTGGGGTGCTACTGGGCTGGGACTGGGCGGGGCTGAGCTGCTACTGGGCGGGGCTGGGCTGGGCTGCTACTGGGCTGGTGGGTGGGGGTGTGCAGGGAATGGGAGGGGAGCCCAGACCAGAGAGACGGACCTGTGTGTTACACAAGAGACTGGATGAATAGCCCGGCGTTGAGCTCCACTAGGGAGCTATTGGTCGAAGTGTGTCACTCTCCTTGCTCTAGAGCTCAGGTGGGACCCATCACACACAGTGAGATGACAGACATCACCCACTCAACAATCAAATACAATTTTATTGGTCACATACACATGGTTAGCAGATGTTAATGCGAGTGTAGCGAAATCCTTGTGTTTCTAGTGCCAACCGTGCAGTAATATCTAACAAGTAATCTAGCAATTTCACAACAACTACCTTACACACACAGGTGTTAAGGAATGAATAAGAATATGTACATACTATAAATATATGGATGAGCGATGGCCGTGCGGCATAGGCAAGATGCAGTACATGGTATAGAGTAAAGTATATACAGTTGAAGTCGGAAGATTACATACACCTTAGCCAAATACATTTAAACTCCGTTTTTCACAATTCCTGACATTTAATCCTAGTAACAATTCCCTGTTTTAGCCCAGTTAGGATCACAACTTTATTTTAAGAATGTGAAATGTCAGAATAATAGGAGAGAATGATTTATTTCAGCTTTTTTTCTTTCATCACATTCCCAGTGGGTCAGAAGTTTACATACACTCAATTAGTATTTGGTAGCATTGCCTTTAAAATGGTTTAACTTGGGTCAAACGTTTTGGGTAGCCTTCTGCAAGCGTCGCACAATAAGTTGGGTGCATTTTGGCCCATTCCTCCTGACAGAGCTGGTGTAACTGAGTCAGGTTTGTAGGCCTCCTTGCTCGCACACGCTTTTTCAGTTCTGCCCACATATTTTCTATAGGATTGAGGTCAGGGCTTTGTGATGGCCACTCCAATATCTTGATTTTGTTGTCCTTAAGCTATTTTGACACAACTTTGGAAGTATGCTTGGGGTCATTGTCCATTTGGAAGATCCATTTGCGACCAAGCTTTAACTTCCTGACTGATGTCTTGAGATGTTGCTTCAATATATCCACATAATTTTCCTCATGATGCCATCTATTTGTGAAGTGCACCAGTACCTTCTGCAGCAAAGCACCCCAACAACATGATGCTGCCACCCCTGTGCTTTACGGTTGGGATGGTGTTCTTCGGGCTTGCAAGCCTCCCCCTTTTTCCTCCAAACATAACGATGGTCATTATGGCCAAACAGTTCTATTTTTCGTTCATCAGACGAGAGGACATTTCTCCAAAAAGTATGATCTTTGTCCCCATGTGCAGTTGCAAACCGTAGTCTGGCTTTTTTTATGGCGGTTTTGGAGCAGTGGCTTCTTTCTTGCTGAGGGGCCTTTCAGGTTATGTCAATATAGGACTCGTTTTACTGTGGATTTAGATACTTTTGTCATGCACAAAGTAGATGTCCTAACAGACTTGACAAAACTATAGTTCGTTAACGAAAAATCTGTTTAATGACTCCAACCTAAGTGAATGTAAACTTCCAACTTCAACTGTACATATGAGATGAGTAATGTAGGGTATGTAAACATTATATAAAGTGGCTAGTGATACATTTATTACATCCAATTTTTTATTATTAAAGTGGCTAGAGATTGAGTCAGTATGTTGGCAGCAGCCACTCAATGTTAGTGATGGCTGTTTAACTGTCTGATGTCCTTGAGATAGAAGCTGTTTTTCAGTCTCTCGGTCCTAGCTTTGATGCACCTGTACTGACCTCACCTTCTGGATGGTAGCGGGGTGAACAGGCAGTGGCTCAGGTGGTTGTTGTCCTTGATGATCTTTTTGGCCTTCCTGTGACATCAGGCGGTGTAGGTGTGCTGGAGGGCTGGTAGTTTGACCCCGGTGATGAGTTGTGCAGAACTCACTACCCTCTGGAGAGCCTTACGGTTGTGGGCGGAGCAGTTGCCGTACCAGGCAGTGATACAGCCCGACAGGATGCTCTCGATTGTGCATCTGTAAAAGTTTGTGAGTGTTTTCGGTGACAAGCCAAATTTCTTCAGCCTCCTGAGGTTGAAGAGGCGCTGTTGCGCTTTCCTCACCACGCTGTCTGTGTGGGTGGACCATTTCAGTTTGTCCGTGATGTGTACGCGGAGGAACTTAAAACTTTCCACCTTCTCCACTACTGTCCCGTCGATGTGGATAGGGGGGTGCTCCCTCTGCTGTTTCTTGAAGTCCACGATCATCTCCTTTGTTTTGTTGACGTTGAGTGTGAGGTTTTTTTCCTGACACCACATTCCGAGGGCCTTCACCTCCTCCCTGTAGGCCATCTCGTCGTTGTTGGTAATCAAGCCTACCACTGTAGTGTCGTCTGCAGACTTGATGATTGAGTTGGAGGCGTGCATGGCCACGCAGTCATGGGTGAACAGGGAGTACAGGAGAGGGCTGAGAACGCACCTTTGTGGGGCCACAGTGTTGAGGATCAATGAGGTGGAGATGTTGTTTCCTACCCTCACCACCTGGGGGTGGCCCGTCAGGAAGTCCAGGACCCAGTTGCACAGGGCGGGGTCGAGACCCAGGGTCAAGAGCTTAATGACGAGTTTGGAAGGTACTATGGTGTTAAATGCTGAGCTATAATCGATTAACAGCATTCTTACATAGGTATTCCTCTTGTCCAGATGGGTTAGGGCAGTGTGCAGTGTGATTGCGATTGCGTCGTCTGTGGACCTATTGGGTCGGTAAGCAAATTGGAGTGGGTCTAGGGTGTCAGGTAGGGTGGAGGTGATATGATCCTTGACTAGTCTCTCAAAGCACTTCATGATGACAGAAGTAAGTGCTACGGGGCGATAGTGATTAGCTCAGTTAGCTTTCTTGGGAATAGGAACAATGGTGGCCCTCTTGAAGCATGTGGGAACAGCAGACTGGGATAGGGATTGATTGAATATGCCCGTAAACACACCAGCCAGCTGGTCTGCGCATGCTCTGAGGACGTGGCCGGGGATGCCGTCTGGGCCTGCAGCCTTGCGAGGATTAACACGTTTAAATGTTTTACTCACGTTGGCCGCGGTGAAGGAGAGCCCGCAGGTTTTGGTAGCGGGCCGTGTCACTGGCCCTGTATTGTCCTCAAAGCGAGCAAAGAAGTTGTTTAATTTGTCTGGGAGCAAGACGTTGGTGTCCGTGACAGAGCTGGTTTTGTTTTTGTAATCCGTGATTGACTGTAGACCCTGCCACATACATTTCCTGTCTGAGCCGTTGAATTGTGACTCTACTTTGTCTCTATACTGACGCTTAGCTTGTTTGATTGCCTTGCGGAGGGAATAGCTACACTGTTTGTATTCGGTCATGTTTCCGGTCGCCTTGCCATGATTAAAAGCCGTGGTTTGCGCTTTCTGTTTCGCGTGAATGCTGCCATCAATCCACGGTTTCTGGTTGGGGAAGGTTTTAATAGTCACCGTGGGTACAACATCACCGATGCACTTGCTAATAAACTCACTCACCAAATCAGCATATACATCAATGTTGTTGTCTGAGGCTATCCGGAACATATCCCAGTCCACGTGATCGAAGCAGTCTTGAAGGGTGGAATCCAATTGTTCGGACCAGCGTTGAACAGACCTGAGCATTTATGTCTATAGGCTGGGAGCAACAAAATGGAGTCGTGGTCAGATTTGCTGAAAGGAGGGCGAGGGAGGGCTTTGTATCCGTCGCGGAAGTGAGAGTAGCAATGATCCAGAATGCTGCCAGCCCAGGTCGTTCATTCGATATGCTGATAAAATTTAGGGAGCCATGTTTTCAGATTAGCTTTGAAGTTCTTTCAGAGCCGTCGAGGTGTCTGCTTGGGGGGGATATACACGGCTGTGATTATAATCGAAGAGAATTCTCTTGGTAGATAATGTGGTCGGCATTTGATTGTAAGGAATTCTCGGTCAGGTGAACAAAAGGACTTGAGTTTCTGTATGTTGTTATGATCACACTTACCAGAGAGGTGTCTGTCTCTGTCGGCGCGATGTGTGAAGAAACTGGGTGGCTGTACCGACTCTGATAACATATCCCGAGTGAGCCATGTTTCAGTGAAACAGAGAAGGTTACAATCTCTGATGTCTCTCTGGAAGGCAACCATTGCTCGAATTTCGTCTACCTTTCTTTCAAGAGACTGGACATTGGCGAGTAGTATACTCGGGAGCGGTGAGCAATGTGCCGTCTAGGGAGCCTCACCAGAAGACCACTCCGTCTGCCCCTTCTGCGGCGCCGTTGTTTTGGGTCACCTACTGGGATTAGATCCATTGTCCTGGGTGGTGGTCCAAACAAAGATCCGCTTCGGGAAAGTCGTATTCCTGGTCGTAATGTTGGTAAGTTGACGTTGCTCTTATATCCAATAGTTCTTCCCGGCTGTATGTAATAAGACTTAAGATTTCCTGGGGTAACAATGTAAGAAATAATACATAAAAAACCGAAATACTGCATAGTTTCCTAAGAACGTGAAGCGAGGCGACCATCTCTGTTGGCGCCAAAAGCTTCCCTTTCTCTGCTTCCCTGGCCACTCACTCGTCTAGAGATTTCACTGTGATCTGGACTTGCCAGGATCTTATTATCTGTTATCTCAGTCTAAGGTGTTTGTGTGCGTTTTGAGTGAGTGTGTTTTGTGTGCGAATGTCTGTAAATATATGATTGTTCTGGAGGTCATGGGAGCCACTTGGCCTGGTACTGGAGGTCATGGGAGCCACTTGGCCTGCTACTGGAGGTCATGGGAGCCACTTGGCCTGCTACTGGAGGTCATGGGAGCCACTTGGCCTGGTACTGGAGGTCATGGGAGCCACTTGGCCTGCTACTGGAGGTCATGGGAGCCACTTGGCCTGCTACTGGAGGTCATGGGAGCCACTTGGCCTGCTACTGGAGGTCATGGGAGCCACTTGGCCTGGTACAGGCGGTCATGGGAGCCACTTGGCCTGCTACTGGAGGTCATGGGAGCCACTTGGCCTGCTACTGGAGGTCATGGGAGCCACTTGGCCTGCTACTGGAGGTCATGGGAGCCACTTGGCCTGCTACTGGAGGTCATGGGAGCCACTTGGCTTGGGAAAAATACAGTATCAACAGCAAGCATCAAATGTGGCTAAGATCCCCCACATAGAATAAAGATAACTCTGTGACACAGCCAGACACGCAATACATAAAGGCATGAAAAGCAGTAGGCACCGCAGTCCTTTTTATTCTTGACCAATGAGCATCAAATTAAAAACATATTTTTGTTGCATTTCCAGACACTTTTTGGAGTGTTCCTGTTATTCAACAGTGTGTGGATGTCTATCTATTATACACAGGCCTAGAGACAGACACGAGGCACTCTGACATAGCAGAGAGAAAGAGGTATTCTTGTGATGTGCTTTGCCTCGGAGACATCTGCAGGCCAGGTGCCCTGCACTCGGGAACGGAGCTCAGTCACGTTCAGGGTTATGTATGCTCCAAAAAAGACCCTCAGGACATCTATTATACAGCTTCTCTCTGTCTCCAGTCACCGCTCCTCATTTCAATAACATACTCAAGGTATTTAGGGTTGAACTTGACAACCTGTACCACAGTCTTATTATGTACATAGTAGTACTAGACATATCATTTGATATTTAAAATAAGTAGTACAGTATTTCAGTAAGGTATATGAGGCCATGTTTTCTTCTTTACCAGGTTTCGGTTGGTTATGGAAGTCACAACCAGCCTACACAGACGGAGACTCCTAAATCCAGTTTAACTGGCCATGGTAATATTTGGCTGGTGTGGAGGAAACCCATGACTTTCTGCTGATCTCCCAAAAAAGGCTGTTTTAAACAAACACACACACGCTTATTGAGAATATACTCAAATGAATTCAGACTATGTCCAGATAATAAATGGTCTGTGCTGTAGAATAAGAGTGACTGTATGAACTCTATCAACTAGTGGGCTTTACTCCTAACCCCTGGGCTGGGCGCCATGACACTCTTTACTGTCAGCCCAAACCCAATAATCACATCTAAAGCTCATATCCATGATGACACAGAGGTACCACAGTGAGCAAGAGAGTGGTGGCTCCCCAGGGAGTCCCAGTCTACAGAGGCCAATATGTCATTTGTATTAGAGCAGGGTTTCCCAAACCGGGTCCTGGGGTGAACGTGTTGGGTTTTTGCCCTAGCTCTACACAGCTGACCAACTCACCATCAAGCTTAGATGATTTGAATCAGATGTGTAGTGCTAGGGAAAAAAGACAAACCCTGTATTAGGATGGCATTGATGACCATTATTTGATTTCAACACCATTGTTTCGATTCTACCAGACACTTTATAAACCAACACTCAATTCAAAAGGACACAAGCCACTGTTAACATGGTCGGCTATACTTAATCATAATTTCCCTTCCAAATCGGCCATGGGCACAACATCAGCCAGCATGAGTTTCCAAAGCTCCTCATGTTGTCGGGATTACACAAAAAAAAAAGTTCTGTCTGACGAAGGCTGTTGTGGCAGTTCCAGATGATCATAAATCATATTCTAATGTGGTGGCGGGTGTCTGCAGTAGTAGGTACTGTATCGTTCATCCCACATGGATGCGCGCACGCACGCAAAATAATTCCTGACCTATTTCTCTGCATAATAAAATGACAGCGTTTGCGAAGAGAACAGAGTAGCCAGGGCACAGGAATCAGGATACACATGTAGTTCGTTCCAATTAGGAGCAGCCCAAAGACAGACGCTTGTATTTGAAAAACAAATCTTCCATACATTGTAAAAATGGGGACAAGACTTTGAAGTAGCCCAGGTTATTTCATAAGAAAATAGTAATTCATGTTTTTCTTTGTTTTCTTGCATTCAGTTAGTGTAGCAGAGTCAATATCTAAAGAAACATTGTTCAGAATAAATCCAGAGTTGCCCGTTTTGTTTTATCAATGAATGTGAGATGATATCCTAACGCATACCTTCCAAACTGAAGTCCAGTAGAACATACTCGTAAACGGTGTCTGTTATGGTCTCCACTTGCGGTCTCTTCAGAGTGGAGTATATCTTCCCGGGGCTACTGTCCTCCAGGTCTTCCAGTTTCCTCAACCCGCAGCCCATAGTGCCGTGGCGGGATATCCAGCTCACCCTAACCGGGCACGATGACGGTTAGCCTACAAACAGAGCTTTGCTATTGCTATTAAGTTAACCGGATTGCTCCATCCCGGGTGGGTTGACGCTATATATCCGTTTGACGTTGCCCCCGGATAATCACTGTCATAGGCAACCAAAGAACGCACAATAAAATTACAAATATGCAATGTTATATTTTCTATAAATAGTTATTTTTCAACGCACCGTGCAGCTCTCGCTCCCTCGTTCTTGGGAAAAAAACCAGAAAAAGTTACAATAATTGAGAACTTCACCACTGCGCGCGAGCGGTTGCTTTGTTGCTAACGTCGATTTATTGGCAACAAATCCACTTTTAGTTTTCTTTCCGCCTATCAAATTATATTATTCGTATCATCCACTTAAAAAACGAGTGATTTTAGTAAAGCCGAATAATAAATGTGTGAGTGATTCATGATAGCCAAAGCGTGGCTGCTCGCAGGAGGGAGAAAACATGGGAGGACCGAAGGCGAGGAGGTGATTTGTGCAGCATGATATGGCCTGTATTTTAATGGCTGCTTGGTTTATTTACTAAATATAAATATTTCTGTAGTCTATAGATGTAGCACACTGGGCACAGACGTCAGTTCAACGTCTATTTTTGATTTAGGCTCAATTTGGTTGAGTTGTCAACTAACATAAATTCAACATGAAATGTCACTATGACATGGGATTTAGGTTGACGGTTGAGAACAAGACGAAACACCCTTACTTTGATGACATTCTGCAAATCAACATCATCACATTTCATTTTTGGGTTGAAAAGGGCGTGGAAACAATGTTGATTCAACCAGTTTTTGCCCAGTGAAGCCTAGGGATGTTGGGCTCTGTAATCTGTATAGAAAAACCTTTGCAGGTTCTCAATGAAGTTGTTTTATGTAATGAGGCAATACTCATATACATTTACAACACCAGTAGATACTTTTGAGTGCATTGCTATGATTCAAAGCCACTGGAGATAAAGTTCAAAGAAAATGAATGAAACTTGTGACAAAGGTACGATTTCACCTGCTCAAAGATTTATACACCAAATCCTTTATTTCACCTGGCCAGTCATTTTCCTTATGACACTGTTGGACCATGATTAATGTTACGGAGTCTAGTTGATAGGTAATCGACTAGCCGGACTGTTCCCCGGACTCCGCGTGTAGGGATTTGTACAATGCATGAACAAGGCTATTGAACTAGACATTGGTGTCTGTCTTTATTACTTTATCCAATATATCATACTGAAACAATTAACTATACAGATGGACCATGATCTTCCTAGTTCAAGGAAGATCATGGTCCATCTGTATAGTTGACAGTCGGTCTATCGATCCAGCTTTTCACTACTTGTCAACAATGAATTGGAGGACCTTTATGACTCCAATGAAAAGCTCTGAGCGAGAGATTATTGAGAGTGGTGGGCGTTTTGTCCATTGTCCATCTCAATTGAATTTTTTTTACCAATGGAAAATGATTTCCCTTAGATTAATCAATTCTATTACGTAACATCCTGTCACGAGAATTTTGCTATCAATGTTTTAACTGAACTATTTTATAGCTTTGACCAATTCCCAGAGGTTGTAATACTCTGGTTAATGAAGAATTAGACAAAGTCTCAGATTCTGCAATAGATCAATACTTTATTCAGAGAGCACTCTGTCTTCAAAATGAGAACACAATATTTTTATAGCACACACACACACAAATGAACTCACATCAGTAGAAACTCCACCTCTCTTTAGGTGGGCTGTATTTTTCCAAAGTTCACATACATTGTTTATCACCCTTCTGCAACATGTTTCCTCATCTTCTGCAAGCCTAGCCATTTCTAACATGTTCTCCTCCTAGGGGTGGGGAGGCCTCTTTCCAGTTATTAGTGTCACAAGTCGGCAGTTCAGTTGTCCTTGAATGTCTCAACTATACCCAGCTCATATTGCGAAATAGTAACACAATGGCCTAGTCACACACATTATTGGATTATGACTCTAACACATTTCATACAATTATATGGTTTCAGGGTGGAATACTTTAGTCATTATCTTAAACATACAAATTCTTCTATCATATCCCTATCACTAGACAAATCAAATCAAATTTATTTGTCACATACACATGGTTAGCAGGTGTTAATGCAAGTGTAGCGAAATGCTTGTGCTTCTAGTTCTGACCATGCAGTAATATCTAACAAGTAATCGACCAATTCCACAACAACTACCTTGTACACACAAGTGTAAAGGAATGAATACGAATATGTACATAAAAATATATAAATGAGTGATGGCCGAACGTCGTAGGCAAGATGTAATAGATGGTATGGAGTACAGTATATACATATGAGATGAGTATTGTAGGGTATGAAAACATATAAAGCGGCATTGTTTAAGGTGGCTGGTGATACATTACATCAGGATGGCATAGAGTACAGTATATACATATGAGATGAGTAATGTAGGTTATGAAAACATTATATAAAGTGGCTAGTGATACATCTAATACATCAAGATGGCAAGATGCAGTAGATGGTATGGCGTACAGTATATACATATGAGATGAATAATGTACGTTATGTAAACATTATCTAATATAAATAATATAAAGTGGCAAGTGATAAATTGATTACATCAATTTCCCATTATTAAAGTGGCTTGAGTTGAGTCAGTATGTTGGCAGCAGCCACTCAATGTTAGTGATGGCTGTTTAACAGTCTGATGGCCTTGAGATAGAAGCTGTTTTTCAGTCTCTCGGTTACAGCTTTGATGCACCTGTACTGACCTCGCCTTCTGGATGTTAGTGTGGTAAACAGGCAGTGGCTCGGGTGGTTGCTGTCCTTGATGATCTTTTTGGCCTTCCTGTGACATCGGGTGGTGTAGGTGTCCTGGAGGGCAGGTAGTTTGCACCCGGTGATGCGTTGTGCAGACCTCACTACCCTCTGAAGAGCCTTCCGGTTATGGGCGGAGCAGCTGCCATACCAGGCGGTGATACAGCCCGACAGGATGCCCTCGATTGTGCATCTGCAAAAGTTTGTGAGTGTTTTTGGTGACAAGCCGAATTTCTTCAGCCTCCTGAGGTTGAAGAGGCGCTGCTGTGCCTTCTTCACCACGCTGTCTGTGTGGGTGGACCATTTCAGTTTGTCCGTGATGTGTTCGCGGAGGAACTTAAAACTCTCCACCCTCTCCACTACTGTCCCATCAATGTAGATAGGGGGCTGCTCCCTCTGCTGTTTCCTGAAGTCCACGATCATCTCTTTTGTTTTGTTGACATTGAGTGCAAGGTTATTTTCCTGACACCACACTCCGAGGGCCCTCACCTCCTCCCTGTAGGCCATCTCGTCGTTGTTGGTAATCAGGCCTACCACTGTAGTGTTGTCTGCAAACTTGATGATTGAGTTGTATGCGTGCATGGCCACGCAGTCATGGGTGAAAAGGGAGTACAGGAGAGGGCTGAGAACGCACCCTTGTGGGGACCCAGTGTTGAGGATCAGCGGGGTGGAGATGTTGTTTCCTACCCTCACCACCTGGGGGCGGCCCGTCAGGAAGTCCAGGACCCAGTTGCACAGGGCGGGGTCGAGACCCAGGGTCTCGAGCTGAATGACAAGTTTGGAGGGTACTATGGTGTTAAATGCTGAGCTGTAGTCGATGAACAGCATTCTTACATAGGTATTCCTCTTGTCCAGATGGGTTAGGGCAGTGTGATGGCGATTGCGTTGTCTGTGGACCTATTGGGGTGGTAAGCAAATTGGAGTGGGTCTAGGGTGTCAGGTAGGGTGGAGGTGATATGGTCCTTGACTAGTCTCTCAAAGCACTTCATGATGACGGAAGTGAGTGCTACGGGGCGGTAGTCATTTAGCTCAGTTACCTTAGCTTTCTAGGGAACAGGAACAATGGTGGCCCTCTTGAAGCATGTGGGGACAGCAGACTGGGATAAGGATTGATTGAATATGTCTGTAAACACACCATCCAGCTGGTCTGCGCATGCTCTGAGGACGCGGCCGGGGATGCCGTCTGGGCCTGCAGCCTTGCGAGGATTAACACGTTTAAATGTTTTACTCACGTTGGCTGCCGTGAAGGAGAGCCCGCAGGTTTTGGTAGCGGGCCGTGTTAGTGGCACTGTATTGTCCTCAAAGCGAGCAAAGAAGTTGTTTAGTCTGTCTGGGAGCAAGGCATCGTGATCCGCGACGGGGCTGGTTTTTCTTTTGTAATCCGTGATTGACTGTAGACCCTGCCACATACCTCGTGTCTGAGCTGTTGAATTGCAATTCCACTTTGTCTCTGTAATGACGCTTGGCTTGTTTGATTGCCTTGCGGAGGGAATAGCTACACTGTTTGTATTTGGTCACTTTGCCCTGATTTAAAAGCAGTGGTTCGCGCGTTCAGTTTTGCGCGAATGCTGCCATCAATCCACGGTTTCTGGATGGGGAATGTTTTAATAGACGCTGTGGGTACGACATCACCGATGCACTTGTTAATGAACTCGCACACCGAGTCAGCGTATTCGTCAATGTTGTTGTTCACAGCAATGCGGAACATATCCCAGTCCACGTGATCGAAGCAATCTTGAAGCGTGGAATCCAATTGGTCGGACCAGCGTTGAACAGACCTGAGGGCGGGAGCTTCCTGTTTTAGCTTCTGTCTATAGGCTGGGAGCAACAAAATGGAGTCGTGGTCAGCTTTTCCGAAGGGAGGGCGGGGGAGGGCCTTATATGTGTCGCGGAAGTTAGAATAACAGTGGTCTAGGGTTTTGCCCGCCCTGGTAGCACAAACGATATGGTGATAGAATTTGGGGAGCCTTATTTTCAGATTTGCCTTGATAAAATCCCCGGCTACAATAAATGCAGCCTCAGGATATGTGGTTTCCAATTTACATAGAGTCCAATGAAGTTCTTTCAGGGCCGTCGATGTGTCTGCTTGGGGGGATATACACGACTGTGATTATAATTGAAGAGAATTCTCTTGGTAGATAATGCGGTCGGCATTTGATTGTAAGGAATTCTAAGTCAGGTGAACAAAATGACTTGAGTTCCTGTATGTTGTTATGATCACACCACGTCTCGTTAATTATAAGGCACACACCCCCGCCCTTCTTCTTACCAGAGAGATGCTTGTTTCTGTCGGCGCGATGCGTGAAGAAACCAGGTGGCTGTACCGACTCAGATAGCGTGTCTCGAGTGAGCCATGTTTCTGTGAAACAAAGAACGTTACAGTCTCGGATGTCTCTCTGGAATGCTACCCTTCCTTGGATTTCGTCTACCTTGTTGTCAAGAGACTGGACATTCGTGAGTAGTATGCTCGGGAGCGGTGCGCGATGTGCCCGTCTACGGAGCCTGACCAGAAGACCGCTCCGTCTGCCCCTTCTTCTATGGCGTCGTTGTATTGGCTCGCCTACTGGGATCCGATCCATTGTCCTGGGTGGTGGTCCAAACAGAGGATCCGCTTCGGGAAAGTCATATTCCTGGTTGTAATGTTGGTGAGTTGACATTGCTCTTATATCCAATAGTTCATCCCGACTGTATGTAGTAAAACCTAAGATTTCCTGGGGTAACAATGTAAGAAATAACATATAAAAAAGCTAAATACTGCATAGTTTCCTAGAACGCGAAGTGAGGCAGCCATCTTTGTCGGCGCCGGAAGTAGTCAATAGGAACTAGGGAACTAGTCACAATAAGTAATATGCATTTGAACCAAATTGATTCAAATTAAGTCTGTGTGTTTGTATGGGTGGGTGTGTCTCTCTCTCTCTATTTCTCTCTCACAGACTGTGTGTGTGTGTGTGTGTGTGGTAGTGAGACATGCAGTCAACACACGTCTGATTGTTGAATGGTAACTGGGATCATTGAAGCAGCTGAGAGCGAGCCACTATAACAGCTGTAGGTCCTTATGGGGTAAGGCATCAGCAACAGGTTTATTTCACCTTTATTTAACCAGGTAGGCTAGTTAACCTGGTCAAGATAAAGCAATGCAGTTCGACACATACAACAACACAGAGTTACACAAGGAATAAACATACAATCAATAATATAGTAGAAAAATCTATATACAGCATGTGCAAATGAGGTAGGATAAGAGAGGTATAAGGCAATAAATAGGCCATGGTGGCAAAGTAATTACAATATAGCAATTAAACACTGGAATGGTAGGATGTGTAGAACATGAATGTGCAAGTTGAGATACTGGGGTGCAAAGGAGCAAGATAAATAAATAAATACAGTATGGGGATGAGGTAGATTGGATGGGCTATTTACAGATGAGCTATGTACAGGTGCAGTGATATGTGAGCTGCTCTGACAGCTGGTGCTTAAAGCTAGTGAGGGAGATAAGAGTCTCCAGCTTCAGAGATGTTTGTAGTTCGTTCCAGTCATTGGCAGCAGAGAACTGGAAAGAGAGGCGGCCAAAGGAAGAATTGGCTTTGGGGGTGACCAGTGAGATATACTTGCTGGAGCGCATGCTACGGGTGGGTGCTGCTATGGTGACCAGTGAGCTGAGATAAGGCGGGGCTTTACCTAGCAGAGACTTGTAGACGACCTGGAGCCAGTGGGTTTGGCGACGAGTATGAAGCGAGGGCCAGCCAACGAGATCATACAGGTCGCAGTGGTGGGTAGTATATGGGGCTTTGGTGACAAAACGGATGGCACTGTGATAGACTGCATCCAATTTGTTGAGTAGAGTGTTGGAGGCTATTTTGTAAATGACATCGCCGAAGTCGAGGATCAGTAGGATGGTCAGTTTTACGAGGGTATGTTTGGCAGCATGAGTGAAGGATGCTTTGTTGCGAAATAGGAAGCCGATTCTAGATTTCATTTTGGATTGGAGATGTTTAATGTGAGTCTGGAAGGAGAGTTTACAGTTACCAGACACCTAGGTATTTGTAGTTGTCCACATATTCTAAGTCAGAACCGTCCAGAGTAGTGATGCTGGACGGGCGGGCAGGTGCGGGCAGCGATCGGTTGAAGAGCATGCATTTAGATTTACTTGCATTTAAGAGCAGTTGGAAGGAGAGTTGTATGGCATTGAAGCTCATCTGGAGGTTAGTTAACACAGTGTCCAACAAAGGGCTAGAGGTATACAGAATGGTGTCATCTACGTAGAGGTGGATCAAAGAATCACCAGCAGTGAGAGCGACATCATTGATGTATACAGAGAAGAGAGTCGGCCTCGAGAATTGAACCCTGTGGCACCCCCATAGAGACTGCCAGAGGTCCGGACAACAGGCCCTCCGATTTGACATACTGAACTCTATCAGAGAAGTAGTTGGTGAACCAAACGAGGCAATCATTTGAGAAACAAAAGGCTGTTGAGTCTGCCAATAAGAATGTTGTGATTGACAGAGTCGAAAGCCTTAGCCAGGTCGATGAATACGGCTGCACAGTAATGTCTCTTATCGATGGCGGTTATGATATCGTTTAGGACCTTGAGTGTGGCTGAGGTGCACCCATGACCAGCTCTGAAACCAGATTGCATAGCGGAGAAGGTACAGTGAGAATCGATATGGTCGGTAATCTGTTTGTTAACTTGGCTTTCAAAGACCTTAGAAAGGCAGGGTGGAATAGATATAGGTCTGTAGCAGTTTGGGTCTAGAGTGTCTCCCCCTTTGAAGAGGGGGATGACCGCGGCAGCTTTCCAATCTATGGGAATCTCAGACGATACGAAAGAGAGGCTGAACAGGCTAGTAATAGGGGTTGCAATAATTTCGGCAGATAATTTTAGAAAGAGAGGGTCCAGATTGTCTAGCCCGGCTGATTTGTAGGGGTCCAGATTTTGCAGCTCTTTCAGAACATCAGCTATCTGGATTTGGGTGAAGGAGAAGTGGGGGAGGTTTGGGCAAGTTGCTGTGGGGAGCGCAGGGCTGTTGACTAGGGTAGGGGTAGCCAGGTGGAAAGCATGGCCAGCCATAGAAAAATGCTTATAGAAATTCTCAATTATTGTGGATTTATCAGCAGTGACAGTGTTTCCTAGCCTCAGTGCAGTGGGCAGCTGGGAGGAGGTGCTCTTATTCTCCATGGACTTTACAGTGTCCCAGAACTTTTTTGAATTTGTACTACAGGATGCAAATTTCTGTTTGAAAAGCTAGCCTTAGCTTTCCTAACTGCCTGTGTATATTGGTTCCTAACTTCCCTAAAAAGTTGCATATCACGGGGGCTATTCGGTGCTAATGCAGAACGCCACAGGATGTTTTTGTGCTGGTCAAGGGCAGATAGATCTGGAGTGAACCAAGGGCTATATCTATTCCTAGTTCTACATTTTTTGAATGGAGAATGCTTATTTAAGATGGTGAGGAATTCACTTTTAAAGAATAATCAGGCATCCTCTACTGAGGGGATGAGGTCTATGTCATTCCAGGATACCCTGGCAAGGTCAATTAGAAAGGCCTGTTTGCAAAAGTGTTTTAATGAGCATTTGACAGTGATGAGGGGTGGTCGTTTGACAGCAGACCCATTACAGATGCAGGCAATGAGGCAGTGATCGCTGAGATCTTGGTTGAAAACAGCAGAGGTGTATTTGGAGGGCGAGTTAGTTAGGATGATATCTATGAGGGTGCCCGTGTTTACAGATTTGGGGTTGTACCTGGTAGGTTCATTGATAATTTGTGTGAGATTGAGGGCATCAAGCTTAGATTGTAGGATGGCCGGGGTGTTAAGCATGTCCCAGTTTAGGTCACCTAGCAGCACGAGCTCAGAAGATACATGGGGAGCAATCAATTCACATATGATGTCCAGGGCACAGCTGGGGGCAGAGGGTGGTCTATAGCAAGCGGCAACGGTGAGAGACTTGTTTCTGGAAAGGTGGATTTTTAGAAGTAGAAGCTCGAATTGTTTTGGTACAGACCTGGATAGTAAGATAGTCTGCAGAGTTCTATCTTCAGTAGATTGCAACACCGCCACCTTTGGCAGTTCTATCTTGGCGGAAAATGTTATCGTTAGGGATGGAAATTTTTGGGTTTTGGGGGTTTTCCTAAACCAGGATTCAGACATCCGGGTTGGCAGAATATGCTAAAGCAGTGAATAAAGCAAACTTAGGGAGTAGGCTTCTAATGTTAACATGCATGAAACCAAGGCTTTTACGGTTACAGAAGTCAACAAATGAGAGCACCTGGGGAGTAGGAGTGGAGCTAGGCACTGCAGGTCCTGGATTAACCTCCACATCACCAGAGGAACAGAAGAGAAGTAAGGTAACGGTACGGCTAAAGGCTATAAGAACTGGCCGTCTAGCACGTTCGGAACAGAGAGTAAAGGGAGCAGGTTTCTGGGCACGATAGCATAGATTCAAGGCATAATGTACAGACAAAGGTATGGTAGGAAGAGAGTACATTGGAGGTAAACCTAGGCATTGAGTAATGAAGAGAGAGATATAGTCTCTTGAGATGTTTAAACCAGGTGAGGTCATCGCATATGGGAGGTTGAACAACATGGTTGGTTAAGGCATATTGAGCAGGGCTATAGGCTCTATAGTGAAATAAGACAGTAATCACTAACCAGGACAGTAATGGACAAGACATATTGATATTAGGGAGAGGCATGCGTAGCCAAGTGATCGTATGGGTCCAGTGAGTGGTTGGGCTGGCTGGGTACACGGCGATTCAGACAGTTAGCAGGCCGGTGCTAGCAAGCTAGCAGTTAGCAGGCCGGGGCTAGCAAGCTAGCATAAGGGCCTTAGAGGGACGTCGCGATGGGGGAAAAGTCTGTTTTTGCCTCCTCGTGTGATAACGTCGATAGACCAGTCGTGGAATTAGTAGGGTTCCAAGTAGCAGAGGGGTCCAAGATCAGTTGGCAAAATGGGTATAGTGGTCCAAGAAACTGGCCGGTGGATCAGCTAACAGTCCAATATGCTATAGATAGCTAGCAGGCAGCGGTTAGCAGAATGGGCCTTCAGGGGACGTCGCGCCTGAGGGGCCTGTTGGGATCCTCGGGCAGATTATGTCGTTATTCCAGTCGTGACGGATCAGCAGGGTTCCGTGCCCCGTACCGGCAGTAGAAGGGGTACCCATATTGTAGACGAGGAGTGGGCTACAGGGGTAGCCCAGGAGCCCTAGCCGGGTGATGGGTCTAGCATGGGCTAGCCCCAGGCTAGTAGGTGCTTGCTCCGGGACAGGAACGTTAGCCAGGAGTAGTCAACCCGGGTTATGGTTAGCTATCTGCCATGGTCCAGATGAAAGGGTTCAGAGTTTGCGGTAGCAATCCAGGGATATGGAGAGAAAAATATGCTCTGGTTTGAAACGCGTTGTACGAACTGGCGAGAGCTTTCCGAGCTAAAGGTTAGCCGACTGATAGCTGGTAGCTAGTTAGCTAGCTAGCTTCAGTTGAGGTAATCCAGTTCGGAGGTAAATAGAAATACTTTAGAAAAAAACCCAGATCCACACCACATTGGGTGAGGCGGGTTGCAGGAGAGTATTTTGAAGTTGAGGTTTAGGAAAATGTTTAAAAAGAATGCAAGAAAAAGATATAAAAAGATATATACATGGGACGGGACATGACAAAGACAAAGACGTCTGACTGCTACGCCATCTTAGACATGATGTTGACTGGTTCACGCTGATCATACTCTGATCCAAATCAATGCACTCCTGATTACAACATCTGCCTCGTTAGAAGGAGCCTCCAGGAAAGTAATGACTTTTGTCCTGTAATATCTTAACATAGACCTGGTGAATCTGTATGTCTTCTGATTTCATTGCAGTCATAGGCACAAAAAAATGGAAACATTGATTAAGAAGGTGCATATGGTTATTGTTTTGTAGTATATTGGGAGCTCTTGGTAACACTTTGCTTTCACTTGACTCTTAACAATGAAAGTATGTCACAGAGACCTTCTTGATGGAGCGGAAGGTTATTATCCTTCTACAAGCACTTTGTTAGTATTAACAGATGGAAGGAAAGAAAGAAAGGATGTTGCCAAACGGAGGTAATAAGAGGAGGAAAGCTAAGAAAAAACGACACAAATCCTTGTGTCACACACGAAGAAAATGTATATCCCTTTGTCTGGAAACTGTCAGAAAGATGTCTAACCAGACACTGAGCTGGACCGACCAGAACGACAGGAAACTGTCAGAAAGACGTCTAACCAGACACTGAGCTGGACCGACCAGAACGACAGGAAACTGTCAGAAAGATGTCTAACCAGACACTGAGCTGGACCGACCAGAACGACAGGAAACTGTCAGAAAGACGTCTAACCAGACACTGAGCTGGACCAACCAGAACGACAGGAAACTGTCAGAAAGACGTCGAACCAGACACTGAGCTGGACCGACCAGAACGACAGGAAACTGTCAGAAAGACGGCTAACCAGACACTGAGCTGGACCGACCAGAACGACAGGAAACTGTCAGAAAGATGTCTAACCAGACACTGAGCTGGACCGACCAGAACGACAGGAAACTGTCAGAAAGACGTCTAACCAGACACTGAGCTGGACCGACCAGAACGACAGGAAACTGTCAGAAAGACGTCTAACCAGACACTGAGCTGGACCGACCAGAACGACAGGAAACTGTCAGAAAGACGGCTAACCAGACACTGAGCTGGACCGACCAGAACGACAGGAAACTGTCAGAAAGACGGCTAACCAGACACTGAGCTGGACCGACCAGAACGACAGGAAACTGTCAGAAAGACGGCTAACCAGACACTGAGCTGGACCGACCAAAACGACAGGAAACTGTCAGAAAGACGTCTAACCAGACACTGAGCTGGACCGACCAGAACGACAGGAAACTGTCAGAAAGACGTCTAACCAGACACTGAGCTGGACCGACCAGAACGACAGGAAACTGTCAGAAAGACGTCTAACCAGACACTGAGCTGGACCGACCAGAACGACAGGAAACTGTCAGAAAGACGTCGAACCAGACACTGAGCTGGACCGACCAGAACGACAGGAAACTGTCAGAAAGACGTCTAACCAGACACTGAGCTGGACCGACCAGAACGACAGGAAACTGTCAGAAAGACGGCTAACCAGACACTGAGCTGGACCGACCAGAACGACAGGAAACTGTCAGAAAGATGTCTAACCAGACACTGAGCTGGACCGACCAGAACGACAGGAAACTGTCAGAAAGACGTCTAACCAGACACTGAGCTGGACCGACCAGAACGACGAAGAAGAAGAAGAAGACGAGCCAGCAAACTGGCTGCTAATCTACACAGTATCCAATGGTCTCTACTACACTGTTACAACAGAGTTAAAACAGTCATGGACAGAACTATATACAGTACAGTTGGAAATTGTAGCTCTTATGTACTTACTGTATTCAATCAAGTCTATCACAGGAGACTATACTGTATTTGTCCAGAGAACAGTAGCCATTGATTCCCTAACCGGGGTGCCAGCCTGGTTTTGTAACAGCCAGATGACAACACCGATACTTGGACAGAAGCAGACCGTCACCCCGGCTAGCCAGTAGTCATTATCATTTATGTCTCAGTCAAATGATTTGGACACCACATGCTACACGTCTTTGTGGTCTGGAGGAATGTTCAAAAATAACCCCAGTGGAGAAAGACTGAAGACTGGATGTGCATCCCAAATACCATCCTATTCCCTATGTAGTGCATTACTTTTGACCAGAGCCCTGATGGGCCCTTTGTCAAAAGTCGTGCACTGCAATAGGGAACAGGGTGTCATTTGGGAATCAGACTGGGACTTTCAGACAGGAAACCACTGTGATTCTAGAGTCTCACACAGGCCAGGCCAGAGCAGAGGACAGTAAGAAGGAAGCCAGGGCCTTCTTTAAACACCGTATACATCAGTACATTAAACACCCAGGACCTCAACAATACGTTCCTCTCTTCCCCTGCCAGGCTGAAGGGCTGGTCGCTGGCGTACATCATATGCACATAGCTGACTGAAAATAAACTCCTCTGCTCCAAATGTGTGTTTTCTTTCACACACAATACCGTATGACCTATCAGAGTTGTCCCTGACCATATGACCTAATCAGAGTTGTCCCTGACCATATGACCTAAAACTCAAGGAAAACTATGGGCCCTAGTTATAGGCTCCATAGGTTTTGTGGTCAGGGACAACTCTGGGCCCTTAACATACTGAATGCACCAAGTCTAGAACCAACAGGACCATGAACAGCATCCAACACCAAGCCATAAGACTGCTAAACAAGACTGCTGAATAGCTAATCAAACGGCTACCCAGACTACCTGCACTAACGCTCTTTCACTGACTCTATGCAAACACACTGTAGTCTACACACACACTGACACATACTTACACTGACACCCAACACACACATACACACACACACACACACACACACACACACACACTACATACGCCCACACACACGACATGCACACACGTGCATTCAGATGCAACACACTCACACACACACTTTCACACTCACCACATACAGTACGCTGCTGCTACTGTCTATTATCTATCCTGTTGTCTAGTCACTTTACCCTTACCTACAGTATACTGCTGTTACTGTCTATTATCTATCCTGTTGTCTAGTCACTAACCCTACCTACAGTATACTGCTGTTACTGTCTATTATCTATCCTGTTGTCTAGTCACTAACCCTACCTACAGTATATTGCTGCTACTGTCTATTATCTATCCTGTTGTTTAGTCACTTTACCCCTACCTACAGTATACTGCTGTTACTGTCTATTATCTATCCTGTTGTCTAGTCACTTTACCCCTACCTACAGTATACTGCTGTTACTGTCTATTATCTATCCTGTTGTCTAGTCACTTTACCCCTACCTACAGTATACTGCTGCTACTGTCTATTATCTATCCTGTTGTCTAGTCACTTTACCCCCACCTACAGTATACTGCTGTTACTGTCTATTATCTATCCTGTTGTCTAGTCACTTTACCCCTACCTACAGTATACTGCTGTTACTGTCTATTATCTATCCTGTTGTCTAGTCACTTTACCCCTACCTACAGTATACTGCTGTTACTGTCTATTATCTATCCTGTTGTCTAGTCACTTTACCCCTACCTACAGTATACTGCTGTTACTGTCTATTATCTATCCTTTAACCCTACCTACAGTATACTGCTGTTACTGTCTATTATCTATCCTGTTGTCTAGTCACTTTACCCCTACCTATATGTACATAGCTCCCTAAATTACCTCGTACTCCTGCACAACAACTCAGTACTGGTACTCCCTGTGTATAGCCATGTTATTACCTCGTACCCCTGCTCATCGACTCGGTACTGGTACTCCCTGTATATAGCCATGTTATTACCTCGTACCCCTGTTCATCGACTCGGTACTGGTACTACCTGTATTTAGCCATGTTATTACCTCGTAGTCCTGCTCATCGACTCAGTACTGGTACTCCCTGTATATAGCCATGTTATTACCTCGTACCCCTGCTCATCGACTCAGTACTGGTACTCCCTGTATATAGCCATGTTATTACCTCGTACCTCTGCACATTGACTCAGTACTGGTACTTCCTGTATATAGCCATGTTATTACCTCGTACCCCTGCTCATCGACTCAGTACTGGTACTCCCTGTATATAGCCATGTTATTACCTCGTACCCCTGCTCATCGACTCGGTACTGGTACTCCCTGTATATAGCCATGTTATTACCTCGTACCCCTGCTCATCGACTCAGTACTGGTACTCCCTGTATATAGCCATGTTATTACCTCGTACCCCTGCTCATCGACTCGGTACTGGTACTCCCTGTATATAGCCATGTTATTACCTCGTACCCCTGCTCATCGACTTGGTATTGGTACTCCCTGTATATAGCCATGTTATTACCTCGTACCCCTGCTCATCGACTCAGTACTGGTACTTCCTGTATGTAGCCATGTTATTACCTGGTACTCCCTGTATGTAGCCATGTTATTACCTCGTACCCCTGCTCATTGACTCAGTATTGGTACTCCCTGTATATAGCCATGTTATTACCTCGTAGTCCTGCACATCGACTCAGTACTGGTACTCCCTGTATATAGCCATGTTATTACCTCGTACCCCTGCTCATCGACTTAGTACTGGTACTCCCTGTATATAGCCATGTTATTACCTCGTACCCCTGCTCATCGACTTGGTACTGGTACTCCCTGTATATAGCCATGTTATTACCTCGTACCCCTGCTCATCGACTCGGGACTGGTACTTCCTGTATATAGCCATGGTATTACCTCGTAGTCCTGTTCATCGACTCGGGACTGGTACTTCCTGTATATAGCCATGTTATTACCTCGTACCCCTGCTCATCGACTCAGTACTGGTACTTCCTGTATATAGCCATGTTATTACCTCGTAGTCCTGCTCATCGACTCGGGACTGGTACTTCCTGTATATAGCCATGTTATTACCTCGTACCCCTGCTCATCGACTCAGTACTGGTACTTCCTGTATATAGCCATGTTATTACCTCGTACCCTTGCTCATCGACTCAGTACTGGTACTCCCTGTATATAGCCATGTTATTACCTCGTACCCCTGCTCATCGACTCAGTACTGGTACTCCCTGTATATAGCCATGTTATTACCTCGTACCCCTGCTCATCGACTCAGTACTGGTACTCCCTGTATATAGCCATGTTATTACCTCGTAGTCCTGTTCATCGACTCTGTACTGGTACTTCCTGTATATAGCCATGTTATTACCTCGTACCCCTGCTCATCGACTCAGTACTGGTACTCCCTGTATATAGCCATGTTATTACCTCGTAGTCCTGCTCATCGACTCAGTACTGGTACTCCCTGTATATAGCCATGTTATTACCTCGTACCCCTGCTCATCGACTCGGTACTGGTACTTCCTGTATATAGCCATGGTATTACCTCGTAGTCCTGTTCATCGACTCGGGACTGGTACTTCCTGTATATAGCCATGTTATTACCTCGTACCCCTGCTCATCGACTCAGTACTGGTACTCCCTGTATATAGCCATGTTATTACCTCGTACCCCTGCTCATCGACTTGGTACTGGTACTCCCTGTATATAGCCATGTTATTACCTCGTACCCCTGCACATCGACTCTGTACTGGTACTTCCTGTATATAGCCATGTTATTACCTCGTACCCCTGCTCATCGACTCAGTACTGGTACTCCCTGTATATAGCCATGTTATTACCTCGTAGTCCTGCTCATCGACTCAGTACTGGTACTCCCTGTATATAGCCATGTTATTACCTCGTACCCCTGCTCATCGACTCGGTACTGGTACTTCCTGTATATAGCCATGGTATTACCTCGTAGTCCTGTTCATCGACTCGGGACTGGTACTTCCTGTATATAGCCATGTTATTACCTCGTACCCCTGCTCATCGACTCGGTACTGGTACTCCCTGTATATAGCCATGTTATTACCTCGTACCCCTGCTCATCGACTCAGTACTGGTACTCCCTGTATATAGCCATGTTATTACCTCGTAGTCCTGTTCATCGACTCGGGACTGGTACTTCCTGTATATAGCCATGTTATTTTTGCTCGTTATTGTTATTCGTTATTCACTGTGTATTTATTTCTCATGTAACTATTTCTATTATTATTTTTATTTTTGTATCTTTAACTTTGCATTGTTGGAAAAATACCCGTAAGTACGCATTTAATAAATAAAAATGTATTTGATTTATAATGTTGAGTCTGTGTGTTAATATGGTGTTTGTGTGTGTTTGTGTTTGAGTGTGACAGAAGGACATTCAAGTGTGTCGGTGTGTGTGCACGTGTAAGTGTGACAGAAGGAAACCATGTTGTTGTCTTTCAAGGGAAACATGGGTTACTGGTTTGATTAGTTGGATTATGTTGCCACCTAGTGTCCGACAATGTTATATCTCACAGCTTGAGGAAGTAGTCATGAATGCGATTGACTTACACTGAGTGGACAAAACATTAAGAACACCTTCTCTTTCCATGACATAGACTGACCAGGTGAATCCAGGGGAAAGCTATGATACCTTATTGATTTAACTAATCCACTTCAATCAGTGTAGATGAAGGGTAGGAGACAGGTTAAAGAAGTATTTTTAAGCCTTGAGATAATTGATACATGGATTGTGTATATATGCCATTCAGAGGGTGAATGGGCAAGACAAAAGATTTGTGTTTTTGAACAGGGTATGGTAGTAGGTGCCAGGCGCACCGGTTTGTGTCAAGAACTGCTGGGTTTTTCACGCTGAACTGTTTCCCGCGTGTATCAAGAATGGGGGGGGGGGGGGTGTAACTCTATATCAGCAAGGTGTTCCTAATGTTTGGTATAGTCAATGTATTATACACTATGGCGGTTGATCACAAGTCCATGTTCCAAATTAAACTTCTATGTGATTCTATCAATAAAAATGTCAGGATCTTAACCCCATCCCAAACCTTAACCCCATCCCAAACCTTAACCCCATCCCAAACCTTAACCCCATCCAAACCTTAACCCCATCCCAAACCTTAACCCCATCCCAAACCTTAACCCCATCCCAAACCTTAACCCCATCCCAAAGCATAACCCCATCCCAAACCTTAACCCCATCCCAAACCTTAACCCCATCCCAAACCTTAACCCCATCCCAAACCTTAACCCCATCCCAAACCTTAACCCCATCCCAAACCTTAACCCCATCCCAAAGCATAACCCCATCCCAAAGCATAACCCCATCCCAAACCTTAACCCCATCCCAAACCTTAACCCCATCCCAAACCTTAACCCCATCCCAAAGCATAACCCCATCCCAAACCTTAACACCATCCCAAACCTTAACCCTATCTCAAACCTTAACCCCATTCCAAACCTTAACCCCATCCCAAAGCATAACCCCATCCCAAACCTTAACCCCATCCCAAACCTTAACCCTTCCCTACTTTCACTTCACTTGTAGTGATAGGGTCAAGGTTTGGGATGGGGTTAAGGACCCCCCCCCCCCCGACAAACGTGGAATAGTGAAGTGAGAATATAGGCCACATTAGGCCTAAAGATAATGTTTACCTGTGGTTAAGAATGAATGGGTGAAAAAACAGGTTTTGGTGAAACACATTCTGTACTACATGCAGACTGCATTAGAGTATAGTGAGTGGTTTGGAGAGCAGGGGTGAGTCTACCGGTCTTCATGCCCCAGCACAGAATGGGTCAGAGAGATAGAGAGAGAAAGAGACGAGAGGGAGATGGAGTGAATAACAGAGGGATGTGGAATAACAGAGGGACATCGCATCTGCTGCTCTCCTCCACTCCCTATTACAGTAAGAGAGTAGGAGGAGGGAAAGAGCTATGGGAGAAATATAACAACATGATAGAGATATAAGGCAGGAAGTAGAGAAACAGCAGTCATCAGTTATAGCCTCTGCTTGCTATGGACCCAATGACCTTACACATCTCAACACCTGCTGTACAGACAGAAACTCCCCAAGACACTGCAGTACAGCCATGCACACAGATACACACACTCACTCACACACCTGCCCTGTCTCACACACATACACACATGCACTGATGCACGCACACACACAGAAATGCAATAGGGGTGAAGGAGAGGTCCATTTTTAGAGCTGTGAATTTTTTCTTTTTTTCACTGTCCTCCTGACATTGAAAGATATATCCTGTTTTGAACAAGCATCTGCTAATGCCTAAATAGAATCAGGTAGCAGAACGAAACTCTTTCAATTGTGATTAATAACCTGGATAATCTGAATAATCTGGGTTTACAGTAACAATCCTTCAAACTGCTGATCCTCTTAAATCCCGGTAGGATCTGTCTATCAATAGGTTTGCATCTCACTCTTTACTCCATCCATAGATTACTCACATATCATCAAAGTGCCACTGAGGAGCTTTCAAATATACACGAAGCACACAATCATATTTGTTTGTTTGTTTTCCTTTCATGTGGTGACTATACCAAATGGCTTTGAGTTAAAAAATATGTTTTCTTTTAAATCCACTAAAACACTCACAATCATCTCAATAACTAATATTCAGAACTTATCAAGTTACAAAAAGTGTGTGTACGTGTTGTTCAGCATTTATAAATATACAGTACTGAAATATAATATTTGTTTAACATGTTTGTACAAAGCCATTTGAATTGGCACGTGGATATTGAATATCCAACACTGGAATTTGCCCTAGCAGTGACAGTGATGGAAAACACCAGGACTGGCCACCCAGAAGAGAATATTTTTTTGTTGGCTGTCTTTGCCAAAACTTTCCGTTGAGCGTTCTCAGTCCTCCAAAATTACTAATGGCAAACAAGAGAATGTGAAATAAACGTTTCCAAAATGTGTCTCTAACAGAATTCTCTGATTAGAATAAAGGGCCTTGGCCCTGTCCAAAAGGAGTGTACTACATAGATAACAAGGTATCATTTGGGATGCAACCATAGTCTACTACAGAGAAGTTAAGAGTATGAATAAATGAGTGTGTATACAGTATGTGACTGTATCTATTCAAATCCAGGCCTATGTGTTTCAGTTATTAAGTGTTTATGTCTGTCTAGAACAGTGTGCACATCTGTGTTGGAATGAGACACATGTAAGTGTATATTAGTGGTGTGTGTGTGTGTATATTACCGGTGTGTGTGTGTGCGTATTTAAGTGGTGTGTGTGTGTGTGTATATATATTAGTGGTGTGGGTGTGTATATTAGTAGTGTGTGTGTGTATATTAGTGGTGTGTGTGTGTATATTAGCGGTGTGTGTGTATATTAGCGGTGTGTGTGTGTGTGTGTGTGTGCATATTAGTGGTGTGTGTGTGTGTATTTAAGTGGTGTGTGTGTATATTAGTGGTGTGTGTGTGTGTGTGTGTGCGTGTATATTAGTGGTGTGTGCGTATGTGTATATTAGTGGTGTGTGTGTATATTAGTGGTGTGTGTGTGTGTGTGTGTGTGTCGTCAGTCAAGGGGCTGAGTGTGTTCAGGGTGAACTGTTCCTTGGCACCAGGGGCGCAACTTTCACTGGGGACAGGGAACATGTCCCCCCCACATTCTGAAATTGTATTTTTGTCCCCCCCCCCAGTTTTATCATTGGAATGTGATACAAAACGTGGCAATGGTGTGCTTTAGGACCATGCGGACGCCTCCGAGAGGGCAGGTAGGCTGTTTGGAGTGTTTATCCAACTGGATACATTTTTTTATAATAATAATGATGCCCCCCCCACCTCTAAAACCAAAGTTGTGCCCCTGCTTGGCACCAACACGTCTTTTTCAAGGCCTGAGGAGGGAGACAGCAGACCAATTCACAGGCCCAGGCTGGCCATCCACACACACGCACACACACCACTAATATATACACACACACACACCACTAATATACACACACACACACACACACACACACACACACACACAGAGAGCACTGAGCCTCCAGAATACTCATCTCTCTCTCTTCTTTAACACCAGCATGACACATAACATGAAGGCACCAGTTTCACCATGGCTAGGCTATACAGAGTTGAATGTCAGTTGGACTTCTCTCAGTGCCCTCTGAAGCAATTCAATCTCTCTAACTTCATGGTGTCATCGGTGCCTTAGGGACCTGTAATATAGACAATGTAAAAGGAATGGGATTAAGATAACATATTATAAGAATATATATTAATTTAAGTGCTATTTGGTTTTTCACACCAAAAAACATGTGCAATATCTTGTGTATATTGGTTTGACCTGTAAGGAGAGATGATAGACCTATGGAAAATAGTCCATATTTTTCCTCCAATGAATGGATTTGAGTCAAAAAGCCAACCACAACAAGAACGTTTATTTTCCAAGAATGGTCTCGTTCACTTGTAGTGTTTATGAAGCATGGATATCAGCAGCGAGGTGCAAGGGGTGGACTCGAGCGCTAATTACCCGAACGGCCTTTCATACATGCCATAGCACGCCCACGTGCCACATCTCAACTCCTGGCTAGACAATTTCAGTTGTTGCGAACACCTGCAATAAAGAATGAGAGGCAAGTGAGCTTTTAACAAACTCACACCTACCTGCAAACTATTCCACCTCAACGAAAGGGACACATGAGCTTTTGCTCAAGTCAATAGGAGAGACCAATTGATAGGCGTATACTTCTTCAATCTACGAAGGTGCTCAGTTCAATCATAACTCTCCATTTAAAATACAAAGACTACAAATATGCCTAAATGACTGTAGCCTATATATACTGAACAAAGATATAAACGCAACGTGTAGTGTTTGTTTCTGATTCATGAGCTGAAACAAAAGGTCCCAGAAATGTTCCATACTCACAACAAGCTTATTTCTCTCAAATGTTTATGCACACATTTGTTTACATCGCTGTTAGTGAGCATTTTTGTCCTTTGCCAAGATCATCCATCCACCTGACAGATGTGGCATATCAAGAAGCTGATTAATAAACAGCATGATCATTACACAGGTGCACCTTAGGCTGGGGACAATAAAAGGCCACTCTACAATGTGCAGTTTTGTCTTGTATTTTCTATTTTTAAATGGTTGGCTTTAGGCTTATATATTTTACTTAGTTGAGATGGAAGTTATAGGCTTACTGCTGCATTGGCCTATAAGCTATCTCTGAGTTCTATGCTCTCATTTCTTTAGCCGCCAATGGATCACAGTGTATCAATGTGTCCATATGGCAGAGGCTGGTGTTCTCCATTAGTTGAATTTAAATGTTTAGATTTGTATTATTTTTATTCAGCTTTTTTTATGATCAAGCAGGTGACATTGATTTTAAGTAACAAAAACGTTATTATTAAAATGAAACTGTTCCATGACAATGAGCATTGGCTATGAAAATAATGATAACTGGCACTCAGATCGGTAGAAATGCTAGGATAAATTGAGAGCTTACCCAAACTTGAAACTCACCTGCTGCCTATGGTCAGCTCAGGGCCTGTTCTAGCCTTTTTGGGGCCCTTAGCAAGAGTTTTTCAGTTTTAAAGTTAATTTCCTGCAAGTCTTGGGGGCCCCCATTGACTTATGCCATGTTAATATGATATCTGAGTGAGAATGACTAACAAATCAATGGGGGCCCCCTGGCGGTCAGTGCCCCTGGGCATGTGCCCTGTGTGCCTGGTTGGTATTTGTCCATGATTGTTACAAATTTAGATAGCTGTCTAGACTAACTACCAATCTAAAGATAGTTAGCTGAAATGGCTGATTAAGTGACCGTCAGTGACTGACATAACAAGAGAAAAACTGCTGATGCACAACCACATTTCCAAATTACACCTGGTGTATCCTACTATTATAACTCTCAATAGTTAGTTAAGACCTGACTGAGTTCCTTTTTTGGGGGGTCGGGACCCTTAGTGACCAGGAGGGCAGGCGCCCCTGGAAAAAACCTTTGCCCCATTGGAATGGAAATGAAATGCCCATGCAACTGATTGTTCTGGCGCCAGCCCTGGATGTGTCCCTCTCTAGTGAGTCCCTCCTGCCTTTCCTTGGGGTCCGCTGACCCTAGCCCTCTCCTGGCGACGAGAACATGTGGTACGCTTCCAAAATGAGGCATTCCAGAGCCAGCGACATCTGACTCCACCCATCCAGGTTTGTTTTGTCAACTGCGTGCGTTTTGGACCTACGAGTGCCAAATACCCATGTGTATTGGTTGCTTGGCGCGTCAGTTATGATTTGTAGAATACGTGGGAGGGGCAACGCCAGAGAGAGGTGGGGAGGACTAGAGGCGGCGCAGCTGTCAGTTGTGTTGCAGACTCGACTAAAGTGTTTAGCAGCTCAGCGTACTTTTGAGTGCTTAATCAATGTACGGACCTATGGGAGATAAATCTTGTTCTCCCCATAACAACATATATCACAGCGTAAAGTTGACTGCCTTGTACTTTGGTAACTGTTGGATGGTAAGGTAGACTGAGTTGGCTTCTTTGAGCAGGAAGGTTAGGCTATCCTGGAAGCCTACACCTAAATACGTGTGTTGTTTTAAGGATTTGTATGCGAAGTTTCTTCTTCCCAATGTTCATCTATCATTGAGTGTGAGGTAGCATCGTTGGAAGCATGCAGGACTGCTGCCAATCTGGGAGGTTGGGACTTGTTGCGTGAAAAACACGTCCCCCGGGAATAGTGTTTTCGGGTAAACCCTTTTTTAAAACCAATTTGCATTCAAGTCGGTGCGTGTCAGTGGTGTTTTTGATTTCACAACAGGGCAGATTTTCGAGTGTCTGTGGTGGGTGTTCCCCAATCCTCTGTTTCTAGCCCTGACAGTATACAAGTCAGGTCGACTTTGTGGAGACTGGAGAGCGAACATGAGACTGGATGTGATGGACTTTAGGCGTGATTAAAGAAATTGAAGTAATTACCTAGGCCTACCCAACTGCCGGACCGGATCGGCTCTAATGGTCTAACGGAACAGCCCTCGCCAGATGTGCGCTGGAGTCCAGTTCCGTGGTTCATATTTTTGGAAAGGCGCAGCAGACCCCTCCACAGCCTACCCGTGCACTTCTATGTAAATAAATGGCACCCATAAACAACCAAAGACCAACGCAAAATCACTCCGAGGCAATACGTCGAATTTAGTGATTTCCTTTAGCCTGTAACTGCTGAGAAGATGTCGGAGCAAGAGCGCTATGGAGACGGACTGTGCGACGATGGAGCTCCGGAGATCATCCCGCCGAGAGCGTCCAGGACGGGAAGGCGGAGCGGAGTCATCCTCCCCGGCCAGGACAACGATACCATCGTCTTGGAGGCAGTGAGGGCAGCCCCACGCAGGAGCAGCATCATCAAGGTAAGATAGATGAGTTACTTGAAGTGATGGTTGAGGCTACATGTAATGATAACACTGGCAAAATCTATCTGACCGATTTAGGTTAACAGACCTGTTTCACACAATCACCTGCTTTTACCTGAGCCATTTGTTTACCTTAGTTCACTCGCATAAAATCAAATAGCCAGGCTTCAAATTAATGCAGTAATTCCCCACCTATTTTGGTTACTGTACACCAACTGAATTTAGTTCTGCCTGGAGTACCCCTGAAGTATCCCCTCATGTGCATTTTACCAGTAGGCCTATCGTCACATGAGTCTTCTCCAGTACCCCTGTGGATTGGCCCAGTACCCCCAGGGGTTATATTACTCCTGGTTGGGAACCACTGGGCTAACAGTACTGGATCCTTCCATTGCACTGTTCATAATGTGTATTCATCCACTTAAAATGTCTGGAACAGACACTAGACATGGAGCCGCCGGATAAAGGATGGTCAATAATGAATAAAAGTAGGATAGGCTACAGTGTGTTGTGATTACATTAGCGTGCGGACATGAACAAGCACCAGACAAATGCCAATACTCTTCAGAAACTGTCTCAATTTGGGTCTCAGACATATTGTAATGAAACAGCAGGGAGCAGGTCTCGAACTCTCGACCTTCTAGCCCGAAGTCCGGCGCGCTATCGACCGTGCCGCAAAAGCATGCTCAAGCGGCAGAGTCGATTTCCGCGCTTATAAACCCAGGGTCGTTACAATATTAATCCCTCACACTGCACAGCAAAATCAGTTGTGTACATTTAACTCTGAAAGTGTATTTTCAGTGAACATGTGAGTCCCACTGAACTGGTGATAATATAACACTTTGGAGATTGTTCAAGATTTAACTCTGTTGCGGTGTAAAAATACTTTAAAGTACTACTTAAGTCGTTTTTTGGGATATCTGTACTTTACTATATATATTTTTGTCAACTTTTACTAAACTACATTCCTAAAGAAAATAATATACTTTTTACTCCATACATTTTTCCTGACACCCAAAATACTTGTTACATTTTGACAGGAAAATGGTCCAATTCACACACTTATCAAGAGAACATCTCTGGTCATCCCTACTGCCTCTGATCTGAAGGACTCACAAAACACCTACTTCATTTGTAAATGATGTCTGAGTGTTGGAGTGTGCCTCTGGCTATCCGGCGATTTAAAAATGCTTAATATAAGGAATTTGAAATGGTTTATATTTTTACTTTTGATACTTAAGTCCATTTGAGCAATTCCATTTACTTTTGACACTTAAGTATATTTAATACCAAATACTTTTAGACTTTTACTCAATTAGTATTTTGCTGGGTGACTTTTACTTGAGTCATTTTCTATTAAGGTATCTTTACTTTTACTCAAGCATGACAATTGAGTACTTTTTCCACCACTGGTGTTTGCATAGCCCTACTATAGATTAATACGCAATACCTACAGTGTAAAACATTATTTAAAGTAAACTGGACTCACTTTGCTGGGCTGACCCTTTTATACTTTCTCAGTGTATCTTTATATCTATTTTTTTATAACACTGTATGGTTCAAAGCCTAGTTTGCATATTTCCCAGGGTGTCTTTTCTTTTCGAGTGAATTGTGGTTACCACCCATGACTGTATTTGTTATTTACGGAGACATGTTTATTGAATTCTTCAATTTAAAAGACCTGTGGCCTTCACCAAGTAAGTACCTAGGTGAATGCTCTATGACGATATTTATACCATTAGGCCTTACTTTGATGGCCTAGTTTAATCTTAACACAGTGGTGCTAAGAAACTCCTGGTTTACAGGCCACATCAGGCCTGCAAGTCACATTAAGATGGCTTGCAAAGTGATGTATAATTTCTTTTGGAATTCAGAGTTAGTATATCCAACAGTTGAAATTTTTGTTCACCAGCAACCAGTATTCAGAATGACTGTCAGGGTTAGGAAAGTTTATAAGAAGATTACCTAAAACAATTGAACTGGAACAACAATTTCAGTAACGGGTGCAAAAAATGTATTATATTTATCCTTGTGTAGCATAAGATTAATCAATCAATCAATGTACATGCAAAAACAGATATTAAAAACAATCTTTTTTTTTCTACAATAGAGAATGCTGGGAAATATGATAAGGATGGGCATGGTTTTGATGGGACTATTTTACTCTCCAAAGTAAAACAGAGGTTTTTAACCCCAAAACTGGGGGTTAATTTACACCCTTGCAGAGTGAATTTAACTCCTGAATCAACACTAGACATGTTACACTGAAAAATCAACACTGGCCATTTTTCTGTGTGGATGACAATCTTATTGAGGACTTATAAGAACTGTTTCTCATTTTCGAGGAGAGGAACTTGCAGGGTGCCATGGTTAGGCTTTAATGGTGTTCTGAAACTGAAATGATGTCAGCCTTTTGGTCTCGGTTCGTTTGGATATATACTGTAGGCAACAACAGGTGCCACTCGTGGTATCATTTTGGTTTTAACTGTTACACACTGCATTTTTTTCTGCAATGAATTTGCCAAAGAATGTAGGCTACACATTGAGTGAACAACCTGTGACGCCCGCCAGCACCTACTCCTGACAACAGAGCACATTCCACGCGCCGAGGGATCTCAATTCAGGCCCACACAGCGCATCACGTGTGTGTTCACATGCCAAACCTGTGCCTAACCTGTACCATTATGCTCACTTTATCTTCATTTCATAATGGAATTATGAGTAACCTGAATATGCCATTTTATTTATTTAATTGTTTTATTTCACCTTTATTTAACCAGGTAGGCAAGTTGAGAACAAGTTCTCATTTACAATTGCGACCTGGCCAAGATAAAGCAAAGCAGTTCGACAACATACAACAACAGCGTTACACATGGAGTAAAACAAACATACAGTTAATAATACAGTAGAAAAATAAGTCTATGTACAATGTGAGCAAATGAGGTGAGATAAGGGAGGTAAAGGCAAAAAGTCCATGGTGGCAAAGTAAATACAATATAGCAAGTAAAACACTGGAATGGTAGATTTGTAGTAGAAGAAAGTGCAAAGTAGAAATAGAGATAATGGGGTGCAAAGGAGCAAAATAAAATAAATAAATACAGTAGGGGAAGAGGTAGTTGTTTGGGCTAAATTATAGATGGGCTATGTACAGGTGCAGTGATCTGTGAGCTGCTCTGACAGCTGGTGCTTAAAGCTAGTGAGGGAGATAAGTGTTTCCAGTTTCAGAGATTTTTGTAGTTCGTTCCAGTCATTGGCAGCAGAGAACTGGAAAGAGAGACGGCCAAAGGAGGAATTGGCTTTGGGGGTGACCAGAGAGATATACCTGCTGGAGCGCGTGCTACAGGTGGGTGCTGCTATGGTGACCAGTGAGCGGAGATAAGGGGGGACTTTACCTAGCAGGGTCTTGTAGATGACCTGGAGCCAGTGGGTTTGGCGACGATTATGAAGCGAAGGCCAGCCAACGAGAGCGTACAGGTCGCAGTGGTGGGTAGTATATGGGGCTTTGGTGACAAAACGGATGGCACTGTGATAGACTGCATCCAGTTTGTTGAGTAGGGTATTGGAGGCTATTTTGTAAATGACATCGCCAACGTCGAGGATCGGTAGGATGGTCAGTTTTACGAGGGTATGTTTGGCAGCATGAGTGAAGGATGCTTTGTTGCGAAATAGGAAGCCAATTCTTGATTTAACTTTGGTTTGGAGATGTTTGATGTGAGTCTGGAAGGAGAGTTTACAGTCTAACCAGACTCCTAGGTATTTGTAGTTGTCCACATATTCTAAGTCAGAACCGTCCAGAGTAGTGATGCAGGACAGGCGGACAGGTGCAGGTAGCGATCGGTTGAAGAGCATGGATTTAGTTTTACTTGTATTTAGGAGCAGTTGGAGGCCACGGAAGGAGAGTTGTATGGCATTGAAGCTCGTCTGGAGGGTTGTTAACACAGTGTCCAAAGAAGGGCCAGAAGTATACAGAATGGTGTCGTCTGCGTAGAGGTGGATCAGAGACTCACCAGCAGCAAGAGCGACATCATTGATGTATACAGAGAAAAGAGTTGGCCTAAGAATTGAACCCTGTGGCACCCCCATAGAGACTGCCAGAGGTCCGGACAACAGGCCCTCTGATTTGACACACTGAACTCTATCAGAGAAGTAGTTGGTGAACCAGGCGATGCAATCATTAGAGAAACCAAGGCTATTGAGTCTGCCGATGAGGATGTGGTGATTGACAGAGTCGAAAGCTTTGGCCAGGTCAATGAAAACGGCAGCACAGTATTGTTTCTTATCGATGGCGGTTACAATATCATTTAGGACCTTGAGCGTGGCTGAGGTGCACAAATGACCAGCTCTGAAACCAGATTGCATAGCGGAGAAGGTGCGGTGGGATTCGAAATGGTCGGTAATCTGTTTGTTGACTTGGCTTTCGAAGACCTTAGAAAGGCAGGGTAGGATGGATATAGGTCTATAGCAATTTGGGTCAAGAGTGTCCCCTCCTTTGAAGAGGGGGATGACAGCAGCTGCTTTCCAATCCATGGGAATCTCATACGACACGAAAGAGAGGTTGAACAGGCTAGTAATAGGGGTTGCAATAATTTCGGCAGATAATTTTAGAAAGAAAGGGTCCAGATTGTCTAGCCCGGCTGATTTGTAGGGGTCCAGATTTTGCAGCTCTTTCAGAACATCAGCTGAATGGATTTGGGAGAAGGAGAAATGGGGAAGGCTTGGGCGAGTAGCTGTGGGGGGTGCAGTGCTTTTGACCGCGGTAGGGGTAGCCAGGTGGAAAGCATGGCCAGCCGTAGAAAAATGCTTATTGAAATTCTCAATTATAGTGGGTTTATCGGTGGTGACAGAGTTTCCTATCATCAGTGCAGTGGGCAGTTGGGAGGCCATAAACATACCCTCATAGAAGTTGTCTTCCAAAAGAAGCTCTCACCAGCACAGATTTAAATTCCAATATCTGATCATCAACAACGTTTAAATAGTTGTTATCAACTTAGATAATCTGTTTATAAAACAATAACAATTCAGAGCATCCAATGAAGAATGATCCTGCCCTCTATCAATGAGCTCGGTTCGTGTCTGCGTCCAGGATGGACTGTGGTCAAATATGGTCTACAGTATATACTGACAAGATACCTGGAGTCTTCGCTATAACAATGGAAGTAAAAGTTTGTAAAGTTGGCAACATTCTAGCCGAATAAGAGTGGGCAGATACGCATGTGAACAAAAAAAATTCAGCCTCCTCTGCTTTACGCTTTATTTTCACACTGAGCGGAGTCAGCCGTCTTGCTTTGCCTCTTCCTCTCTGCTGTGGTTGACCCTGTGGTTGAGCCTGTGGTTGAGCCTGTGGTTGAGCCTGTGGTTGAGCCTGTGGTTGACCCTGTGGTTGAGCCTGTGGTTGACCCTGTGGTTGACCCTGTGGTTGACCCTGTGGTTGAGCCTGTGGTTGACCCTGGGGTTGAGCCTGTGGTTGACCCTGTGGTTGACCCTGGGGTTGACAACTGACCAGCAGCTACAAGCCAGGCTAGGGTGACATCATAGCTTTCCATGGTCGCTAGCGGTGATATGATGTCAGGTGACTTTACCAGAGGAGGATCATGTTATTGATAGTTCACTGTTAAAGACGTCCTCCAGCGATAGTATAAATAAGGTAAAAGACACAAACTGAAGGGTCAAAACGTATGTGTGGAGCAAGATAGTGTTTTTTTACTTCAAGGAGTTGGTCTGATGGTCAGATGTGATGTCATCGGCCTCCCCCCTAGCTTGAGGAACAATAGAGGAGCAATAGAGAACAGAAGGGGAAAGACCCCCTCCCACCACCCCCCACTTGTGCCATGTTATGTCATACCGGGACCACCTATTGAGATGTGCCTTTTGTTAAATAAATCAGATGTTAAATGAGGTGAAAAGGAGACTGGAGGAGATGTCCACCCTTAGAGGACTTCTATGGAGGCTCCATACTCCTGTGTGTGTGTGTGTGTGTACTCCCAGCTGAGAGGCTCTGATGTGGTGATTGTGTTAACTGAGCCCTCTCTCTGTCCTAGTAGCAGGAAGTGTCACGGGTGATGCAAAGATAGAGGGATGTCAGTGACAGACACGGCGGGAAGGGAACAGAGGGAGGGGGAGAGAGGCAGAGGGAGAAACTAGGAGGGAAGGATGGTGGTGGGAGAGGGATGGAAGGGAGGGAGGATAGAGGGATGAATGGAGAGGGGCACAGAGGAAGGACAGGGATGGAGACAGAGGGAGAAAGAGATGCATTAGACTTGTGACTTGGCCCAGCCTCATGATGGCAGTGCTCATATTAGGTCCCATGTGTGAGTAACTGTGTCCTCCTCAACCAAAGATGCCCAGACAGAGGAACCCTGATAGGAACCTTGCTAATCAACAGACTTTGTTGTTTAGGGAAACAGATGGAGACCAACCCCTCAGAAATGAAGGCAAGGAGGAGGTTGGCGGTGCCCATGTCTGAACTTCCCCTCTGGCTCTGAACAACACTGATTGATGCATCTACAGCCTCTGCTTGTCAAGTCTGTACATAGGAAGTGGTCGGCCCAGAGGTCCTGCATCTTATTTCTTTGAGTCATTTCCTTGTCATTGTCTCACTGTAAATTATAAAAAGAACAACACAAGTCATTCAGTCACACGATCAGGTACTACATGCCCAGACCAGAAAGTTACACTGGTCACCCTGTGTCTCTGTCTGCCATTCCACTAATACCCATTAAAGTCCAAGGGCCAGACCCTGAAATTCAGGCTCACTTGGGTGACGATGTCTCATAGTGATTTTCTTGAAAGTTTATGTCCTCGGAGTTGGAAAATGTGGGATATCAGTGCAACAATGGTAGATTCCTCTGTGTTATTACTCTATTTCATCCCTCCATCACATCCATTTTACCCTGTAGAATAAAATAAAACTTTATTGTTCATCCAGGATGGACATTTTTCTTTGGCATCAGCTTAAATGAAAATGATCACACACACATACATTCTCACATCACATTTAAACCAGTCAGTCCATCATACTGCATACACTATCAACATAGAGGACATCAATACATTCACTCACGAACTGGCCGCTGTCCCAACTGCACTGGATAGATAAGTACAAATACTGATACAATTTACTTTGCATTTAGCAGTCCAACAGCACAAGGAACAAATGAATGTTTGAAAACGTTCTTCTTGGCCTTGGGCATTTTGAAGCGCCGGCCAGAGGGAAGCCTCTCCAACTGAGGGTGTAGAGGGTGCGAGGGGTCGCCAACAACAGCCAGTGCCTTATTTTTGGTTGCCTTGTGGAACAGACTGTTCAAACGTGCCTGCGGTCGACCAATTACTTTGCTGGCTATGTTTACTATTCTGGTCAGTTTGCTTTTGCTCCTCATGCTCAGATTACCAGACGGTCATATTGAACAAGAGGATGCTCTCCACCAAGCTGCTGTACACCCTCTCCAGAACATCCTGGCTGACCCCAAACCCCTTCAATTTCCTCATTAAAAACAGCCACTGGCTTGCTTAAAAAAAATACAGTCTGCGTTCTCTGTAAAACTCAGCTTGTTATCAGCTGTGTCCCTAGGTATTTAAAACACTCAACCACCTCCACTGGTTGGTCGTTCAGAGAGAGTGGTTGGGACCTTGGCAAGTTGTTGCCATTGATGATCAGATCCTTTGTCTTTTCCACATTGATGTGGAGGCCAATTGACCGGCACCATTCATTGAAGGTTGTTTAAAATAGCTGTCCCCATCTGACGTAGAATCTTTAAAAAAAGACTCCCACCACAGCCATGTCATCAGCGTACTTGAAAAGGCTCACATTGTTTCCTTGGATCTTCATCTCGTTAATGTAGATAGAGAACATCAACAGTGAAAGGACACACCCCTGGGGTGCCCCTGTGTTCAGGGCCAGTTCATCAGAGAGGGCCCCATTCATGAGGACCCTCTGTGTTCAGGGCCAGTTCATCAGAGAGGGCCCCATTCATGAGGACCCTCTGTGTTCAGGGTCAGTTCATCAGAGAGGGCCCCATTCATGAGGACCCTCTGTGTTCAGGGCCAGTTCATCAGAGAGGGCCCCATTCATGAGGACCCTCTGTGTTCAGGGTCAGTTCATCAGAGAGGGCCCCATTCATGAGGACCCTCTGTGTTCAGGGTCAGTTCATCAGAGAGGGCCCCATTCATGAGGACCCTCTGTGTTCAGGGTCAGTTCATCAGAGAGGGCCCCATTCATGGGGACCCTCTGTGTTCAGGGCCAGTTCATCAGAGAGGGCCCCATTCATGAGGACCCTCTGTGTTCAGGGCCAGTTCATCAGAGAGGGCCCCATTCATGAGGACCCTCTGTGTTCAGGGTCAGTTCATCAGAGAGGGCCCCATTCATGAGGACCCTCTGTGGGCGGTCAGTTAATAAAAGTCCTTGATCCAACCTGCCAGGCCTCAGTTGACGTTCAGGTCCAGTAGTCGTTTCAGCAGTATGTGTATTTGCATTGTATTGAAAGATGAACTAAAGTAAAATAAATAAAATGTGATGATATGATTTAGCATGTTGAAGGTGACTAGCCACCATGTTCACCAAGGTCAGGGTAGCATCCTCTGTCCTCCTCTGTGATGATATGATTTAGCATGTTGAAGGTGACTAGCCACCATGTTCACCAATGTCAGGGTAGTATCCTCTGTCCCCGCTGTGATGATATGATTTAGCATGTTGAAGGTGACTAGCCACCATGTTCACCAATGTCAGGGTAGGATCCTCTGTCCCCGCTGTGATGAAATGATTTAGCATGTTGAAGGTGACTAGCCACCATGTTCACCAAGGTCAGGGTAGGATCCTCTGTCCCCGCTGTGATGATATGATTTAGCATGTTGAAGGTGACTAGCCACCATGTTCACCAAGGTCAGGGTAGGATCCTCTGTCCCCGCTGTGATGATATGATTTAGCATGTTGAAGGTGACTAGCCACCATGTTCACCAAGGCAGGGTAGGATCCTCTGTCCCCGCTGTGATGATATGATTTAGCATGTTGAAGGTGACTAGCCACCATGTTCACCAAGGTCAGGGTAGGATCCTCTGTCCCCGCTGTGATGGTATGATTTAGCATGTTGAAGGGGACTAGCCAGCATGTTCACCAAGGTCAGGGTAGCATCCTCAGTCCTCCTCTGTGATGGTATGATTTAGCATGTTGAAGGGGACTAGCCAGCATGTTCACCAAGGTCAGGGTAGCATCCTCTGTCCCCTCTGTGCCTGATAGGCAAACTGTAACGGGTCCAGTTGATCTGCTTTGGACAGGGTAAGGTGCTTACTGACAACCCTTTCCATGTATTTGGCCAAAAGGGGCGTGAGGGCCACAGGTCGAAAGTCAATGGTGATTTGCCCTTTGACTTCTTAGGCACCGGTACGATGGTCAACACCTTCCAGGAGGTTGGCACTGTGCGGGTGCTCAGCAGGAGGTTGGCACTGTGCGGGTGCTCAGCAGGAGGTTGGCACTGTGCGGGTGCTCAGCAGGAGGTTGGCACTGTGCGGGTGCTCAGCAGGAGGTTGGCACTGTGCGGGTGCTCAGCAGGAGGTTGGCACTGTGCGGGTGCTCAGCAGGAGGTTGGCACTGTGCGGGTGCTCAGCAGGAGGTTGGCACTGTGCGGGTGCTCAGCAGGAGGTTGGCACTGTGCGGGTGCTCAGCAGGAGTTGAAACAGTCGTGTGAGAACTCCCTTCAGCTGGTCGGCGCAGTTCTTCAGTACTCTGCCCCGTAGTCCGTCTGGGCTCGGTGCTTTGTGTGGCTTAATATGTGACACGCATGAGGCCACCTCGTTATCTGGACAGGAGAGGATTTGGGGAAGTTCTCACATTTTTGTTTACATTCGTCTTTAAAATTGACAGTGTCAAATCTTCCATAAAAACAGTTAAGGTTGTTTACAAAGGATGAACAGTGCAATTGTATTGTTCTCTTTTCTTTTCCCATCATTCATTGCATTAAGCCCTTCCCATGCTTGTCTTGGATTGGCTGGACAGAACCTCTGCTCCACTTTATCCTTCCAGTCCTTTTTATCTTTCCACATTTTTGACCTGAATTCATTTTCTTGCTCCTTTACAGCACCAGCATCTCCTTTACAGCACCAGCATCTCCTTTACAGCACCAGCATCTCCTTTACAGCACCAGCATCTCCTTTCAGGAATGCAAACTTCCTTTAATTGAGGCACATTTTCAAGACCTTAGACACCCAGGGCTTGTTGTTGGGAAATACTTTGACAGTTTCTGTGTTAATGACAGTATACTCACAGAACTGGATGTATGATGTAATGCTGTCTGTCAACTCTTGGGGATCCCTGCACGAGTCAAAGTACACCTCCCAGTCTGTGACGTCAAAGCAGTCCTTGAGCTCCTCCCTACTCTCCTCTGTCCATACCTGAATGGATTTCTCTACAGGTTTTCCGCATTTCACCTGCTGCTTGTATCTCGGGTAGGAGATGGGTAACGTTATGATCTGATTTCCAGATGGGTGCTCTGGACACTGCCGTGTATGCATCATCTCCGTTGCCATAACACTGGTCCAGGATGCGAGTTGGACAGGTGACGTACTGTTTGGATCAGCTGATCGGGAAAGCCAAGAGTGGGGAGGTGCGCGGAGAGGGAGAGCGTATTAAAATCCACAAGAACAAATACTGTCTGGTCAGCTGATACTGAAAGCGCAGCATTGAAACAGTCTGTAATCCTGTCAGCAGCTTCCTTATTGTTAGGTCCAGGTACATAGACCAGAATAATGGTAATCTGTCCAAACTCACTTGGTAGATCGAATGGCCTCAATGATACAATGAGAGTCTCATAGTCTCTGGTGCACATTTATTCAATCACATTACAATGTGTGGCCCAAGTATTATCTACGAAGATACATAGCCCCTCGCCTATTGATTTATGTAATGTTGTTTAGTCTCCGTCTGCTCTAATAGCAGTGTATCCATCAATGTTCACATCAATAACAGTGTATCAATCAATATCCTGTAATTCAATCCCAGCTCCCGTTCCCGCAGGAGGCCTTTTGCCTTCTGGTAGACCGTCATTGTAAATAACAGTTTGTTCTTAACTGACTTGCCTAGTTAAATAAAGGTTAAATACATGTTGTCCTGCTTGAGCCACGTTTCTGTAAACCAGATTCAATTACTTCTACTGTGACAAACAATGTCAGTATACAACAAATTATTGCTCACATATACCCTTTAATCAAAAATCACTGGAAAGCTTACATTCACAGCTCTCCATCAAACACATTTTTGAAATGTTCAGGTCAAGAGAACTTTGACCTTTTGACCTCTAGGGTACATTTCAGAATTACTTGTATAAATTGCAAAAAATACAAAAGGAAACCTGTATACAGTTTCAACTTTGTTAGACGAGTGGTTCTGAAAGGTCATGAAATTCTTTCAAATATATATTTATATATATATATATACTATAACCAACTTTGAAAGCACCACCTACAACTATTGTTTCAAAATGGCACATATTGTGCAACTGACATTAAACTGTTGGAAGCTTAGCCGTTGATTCCCATGTAGTGGGACACCTATGTTTTTGGATTGTAACTTCGGTGATAGATGCGTCAAATTGCACACACACTGCTAGAACAGGGTTTTAAAAAGATTTGTAGATACAGGGCATTCACAGGATTCACACACTAACCCCACAGAAGCCTTTTTCCAATATGGCCGCCAACCAACTCAGTGGGATCTTATTGGATCAATTTTGCATGATCATACCTGTATGAAATATAATTGTAGTATGCCCAGTAATATCTTAAAATGTTCATGGTGATGTAGAATACACATGATCCAGGTGTGCCAGATATATATAAATGATTCACAGTATTGTTGTAAGAATGTGTCCAAAAACTGTCTGAATCACTGATTTATGAAAATGTTTCCATCTTTATGTGCAGTAATATAATTGGCCTCAACAGGCCCAACATTGGATTATACTACAATGTAATGGAATGTACAGAGCAGGTTTATAGTGCTCGTAATGAAAACCATTAACACAGATGTAGGATCTTAAGTTAATCACTCTTTTGTTGCTGAGAACCTGGTGTATTTGAGATTTAAAAAGGCTTCTAAAGATGGTAATTTCCACTTTAAGATGTCAGAATTGATTAGCCCTAATGAAAAATATATCAACCCCTACAAAAAAATTGCCATTCATTATAATCCACATAATAATTCACATTTCCTGTTACTGCAGGATTATATTCCTGCTGTAGCAAACTGGCTAAAATTAAGATCCTACATCTGTAGGATAACATGGGAAAAAAATATCCATGTTAAGTGTTTCAAGATGAAATATTACAATTAAACAATGATTCAGACAGTTTTTGGACACATTCTTACAACAATTCTGTGAAAAAAGTACATATCTGGCACACCTGGCTCATGTGGTTGTGTATTCAACATCACCATGAACATTTAAAGATAATACTGGGCATACTACAATATCATACAGGTATGGTCATGCAAAATTGATTCAATAAGACCCCACTGAGTTGGTTGGTGGCCATATTGGGAAAAAGGCTTCTGTGGGGTTTGATGCTTCTATCACAGAAGTTACAATCCCAAAACATAGCTGTCCCACTACATGGAAATCAACGGCTAAGCTTCTAACAGTTTAATGTCAGTTGCACAATATGTGCTATTTTGAAACAATAGTTTGTAGGTGATGCTTATAAAGTTGGTTTAACTAAACTCAGAAAAAAAAGAAACGTCCCATTTTCAGGACCCTGTCTTTCAAAGATAATTCGTAAAAATCCAAATAACTTCACAGATCTTCATTGTAAAGGGTTTAAACACTGTTTCCCATGCTTGTTCAATGAACCATAAACAATGAATGAACATGCACCTGTGGAACGGTCGTTAAGACACTAACAGCTTACAGACGGTAGGCAATTAAGGTCACATGTATGAAAATTTAGGACACTAAAGAGTCCTTTCTACTGACTCTGAAAAAGAAAGATGCCCAGGGTCCCTGCTCATCTATGTGAACGTGCCTTAGGCATGCTGCAAGGAGGCATGAGGACTGCAGATGTGGCCAGGGCAATAAATTGCAATGTCCGTACTGTGAGACGCCTAAGACAGCGCTACAGGGAGACAGGATGGACAGGTGATCGTCCTCGCAGTGGCAGACCACGTGTAACAACACCTGCACAGGATCGGTACATCCGAACATCACACCTGCGGGACAGGTACAGGATGGCAACAACAACTGCCAGAGTTACACCAGGAACGCACAATCCCTCCATCAGTGCTCAGACTGTACGCAATAGGCTGAGAGAAGCTGGACTAATGGCTTCTAAGCCTGTTGTTAGGCAGGTCCTCACCAGACATCACAGGTAACATCGCCTATGGGCACAAACCCACCGTTACTGGACCAGACAGGACAGGCAAAAAGTGCTCTAAACTGACGAGTCGCGGTTTTGTCTCACCAGGGGTAATGGTCAGATTCTCGTTTATCGTCGAAGGAATGAGCGTTACACTGAGGCCTGCACTCTGGAGCGGGATCGATTTGGAGGTGGAAGGTCCATCATGGTCTGGGGCGGTGTGTCACAGCATCATCGGACTGAGCTTGTTGTCATTGCAGGCAATCTCAATGCTGTGCGTTACAGGGAAGACATCCTCCTCCCTCATGTGGTACCCTTCCTGCAGGCTCATCCTGACATGACCCTCCAGCATGACAATGCCACCAGCCATACTGCTCATTCTGTGCGTGATTTCCTGCAAGACAGGAATGTACGTTTTTCTGCCATGGCCAGCGAAGAGCCCGGATCTCAATCCCATTGAGCACATTTGGGACCTGTTGGATCGGAGGGTGAGGGTGAGGGCCTTTCCCCCCAGAAATGTCCGGGAACTTGCAGGTGCCTTTGTGGAAGAGTGGGGTAACATCTCACAGCAAGAACTGGCAAATCTGGTGCAGTCCATGAGGAGGAGATGCACTGCAGTACTTAATGCAGCTGGTGGCCCCACCAGATACTGACTGTTACTTTTGATTTTGACCCCCCCCCCCTTGTTCCATTTCTGTTAGTCACATGTCTGTGGAACTTGTTCAGTTCATGTCTCAGTTGTTGAATCTTGTTATGTTCATACAGATATTTACACATGTTACGTTTGCTGAAAATAAACACAGCTGACAGTGAGAGGACGTTTCTTTTTTTTGCTGAGTTTATAAATTCATTTGAAAGGTAATTTCATGACTTTTCAGAACCACTTGTCTTACAAAGCTGAGAACGTATCAGGGTTTTCCTTTTTTAAGCATTGTATACAGGTCAATCTGATATGTACCCTAGAGGTCAAAGTTCTGTTGACCTGAACATTCTGAGAATGTGTCTGACAACGATGAGACGGCCTATACGGAGGTGGTCAGAGAACTGGCAGTGTGGTGCCAGGACAACAACCTCCCCCTCAATGTGAGCAAGACAAAGGAGCTGATCGTGGACTACAGGAAAAGGCATTGACATCAACGGGGCTGTATTGGAGAGGGTCAAGAGTTTCAAGTTCCTTGGTGTTCACATCACCAACTAACTATCAGGGTCCAAACACACAAACACAGTTGTGAAGAGGGCACGACAACACCTTTTCCCCCTCAGGAGACTGAAAATATTTGGCATGGGTCCTCAGATCCTAAAAAGGTTTTACAGCTGCACCATCACGAGCATCCTGACCGGTTGCATCACCGCCTAGTATGGCAATTACTCGGCATCTGACCACAAGGTGCTACAGAGGGTAGTGCGTACGGCCCAGTACATCACTGGGACCAAGCTTCCTGCCATCCAGGACCTACAGTTGAAGTCGGAAGTTTACATACACTTAGGTTGGAGTCATTAAAACTCGTTTTTCAACCACTCCACAAATGTATTGTTAACAGACTATAGTTTTGGCAAGTCGGTTAGGACATCTACTTTGTGCATGACACAGGTAATTTTTCCAACAATTGTTTACAGACAGATTATTTCACTTAATCACAATTCCAGTGGGTCAGAAGTTTACATACACTAAGTTGACTATGCCTTTAAACAGCATGGAAAATTCCATAAAATGATGTCATGGCTTTAGAAGCTTCTGATAGGCTAATTGACCTCATTTGTGGATGTATTTCAAGGCCTACCTTCAAACTCAGTGCCTCTTTGCTTGACATCATGGGAAAATCAAAAGAAATCAGCCAAGACCCCAGAAAACAAATTGTAGACCTCCACAAGTCTGGTTCATCCTTGGGAGCAATTTCCAAACGCATGAGGGTACCACGTTCATCTGTACAAGCAATAGTATGCAAGTATAAACACCATAGGGCCACGCAGCCGTCATACCGCTCAGGAAGGAGACACGTTCTGTATCCTAGAGATGAATGTACTTTGGTGCGAAAATTGCAAATCCAATCCCAGAACAACAGCAAAGGACCTTGTGAAGATGCTGGAGGAAACAGGTACAAAAGTATCTATATCCACAGTAAAACAAGTCCTATATCGACATAACCTGAAAGGCCGCTCAGCAAGGAAGAAGCCACTGCTCCTAAACTGCCGTAAAAAAGCCAGACTATGGTTTGCAACTGCACATGGGGACAAAGATTGAACATTTTGGAGAAAAGTCCTCTGGTCTGATGAAACAAAAATAGAAGGTTAGTCGCAAAGGTTGCAAGTTCAAATCCCCGAGCTGACAAGGTACAAATCTGTCTTTCTGCCCTTGAACAGGCAGTTAACCCACTGTTCCTAGGCCATCATTGAAAATAAGAATTTGTTCTTAACTGACTTGCCTAGTTAAATAAAGGTAAAATAAAAAGGTGTAAAAAAAAAATGGGTCTTCCAAATGGACAATGACCCCAAGCGTACTTCCAAAGTTGTGGCAAAATTGATTAAGGACAAGAAAGTCAAGGTATTGGAGTGGCCATCACAAAGCCCTGACCTCAATCCTATAGAATATTTGTGGGCAGAACTGAAAAAGTGTGTGCGAGCAAGGAGGCCTGGAGGCCTGAACCTGACTCCAGCTAACCTGAACCAGTTACTCCAGCTCTGTCAGGAGGAATGGGCCAAAATTCACCCAACTTATTGTGGGAAGCTTGTGGAAGGATACCCGAAATGTTTGACCCAAGTTAAACAATTTAAAGGCAATGCTACCAAATACTAATTGAGTGTATGTAAACTTCTGACCCACTGGGAATGTGATGAAAGAAATAAAAGCTGAAGTAAATCATTCTCTCTACTATTATTCTGACATTTCACAATCTTAAAATAAAGTTGTGATCCTAACTGACCTAATACAGGGAATTGTTACTAGGATTAAATGTCAGGAATTGTGAAAAACTGAGTTTAAATGTATTTGACTAAGGTGTGTGTAAACTTCCTACTTCAACTGTATTTAATTGGCGGTGTCAGAGGAAGCCCATAAAATTGTCAGAGACTTCAGTCACCCAAGTCGTAGACTGTTTTCTCTGCTACCACACGGCAAGCGGTACCGGAGCGCCAAGTCTAGGACCAAAAGGCTCCTTAACAGCTTCTAACCCCAAGCCATAAGACTGCTGAACAATGAATCAAATGACCACTGGACTATTACATTGACCCCCCCCCCCAATTTGTTTTGTACACTGCTGCTACTTGCTGTTTATTATCTATGCATAGTCACTTCACCCCTACCTACATGTACAAATTACCTCAACTAACCTGTACCACCACACACTGACTCGGTACCGGTACCCCCTGTATATAGCCTCGTTATTGTTATGTTATTGTGTTACTTTTTATTACTTTTTACTTTAGTTTATTTGGTAAATATTTTCTTAACTCTTCTTGAACTGCACTGTTGGTTAAGGGCTTGTTAGTAAGCATTTCACGGTAAGGTCTACACTTGTTGTATTCGGCGCATGTGACAAAGTTTGATTTGATGGATAGCTGGGACTCTATGCATTCCAGGGTATACGTGAGCAATAACTTGTTGTATACTGGCATTGTTTGTCACAGGGTAAAATCCCTATGGACTGTTAGACCAGGTGCCTAGAAACAACAACAGAAGAAGAAGATAAATGTGCCACAAGTTCAGTATTGTGACATTACCGGTTGGACTGACAGGGCAGGCTGGAATACGTTATGCTCCACTGCACACACTCTGCCCTTGGAAAAAGCCTCTCACACTAAAATGCTTCACGGAACAGACAGATGTATCTATCAAGGGATGATTGCATCTTTTTGCCCTGTAAAAGCATACAGCGAAGTTTGTGTGTGTGTGGAGGATAATCAGGATCGATTCCTTTGTGCTCTGTGCTCTCTGTGCTCTCTGTGCTCTCTGTGCTCTCTGCGCTCTCTGTGCCCTCTGCCTGGCCTGTGAGTCAGTTGTGGATCAACGTCATCTTGTTTCTGCCTGGCCCTCCCAAGGTACTGTAGACACGTGGTTAGAAATGAAGCTTTCCATTCACTCACCTTTAACTCTAGCGCTCAGAAAAGTTGCCCATCCAGTTGATCCCTATGCTTTCTCTTAATCCTTGTGCACAAATACATTAAGCACTATGTCTTCCTCTCCCACTGAATGATAAGGTTATGAAGAGCAATTTAGAATTGAGATTGAGATCGAACACTGCTTCTTACATGTGCTAGGACAGTTACAGTATTACTTTCCATCATGGAGAATGATGACCATTCTGTTGCTCAGCCTTTTAGAGTGACATTATAGGAGTGTTCATCTCAATCAAGTCGAATAATTAGGCCTAACGTGTACATTTTTCCTCGACAAATGAAGAGGAAAATCGTAACCGTTACTTTTCTCCACCCAACACCAACTGTGTTCTTGGTTGGTGTGTTAGTCTCAGTCAGGCTTCAGTGAAAGGGAACCACTCACTCACTCCCCACTCTGGGGCCCGTTGAAACATATATAGGACTGAACATAGCCTCTCTCTCTGCTACTGTTGTTTCAGAGTGCAGCCCTGGCCAATCCTGAACTTGCTGGGCTTCAACCTCCCTCTCTCACCACATCTCTGTCCCACTGTGTTTTCTCTCAACAATGATTTGTTTACAAAGTACGCTAGGCTCCGGGTCGTGTGTGTGTGGTTATTCTAGGCAGGAAGGGGCTGGTGTGTGTGTGTGTGTGTGTGTAGGGGAGAGACTGAGGCCTCTGTCCTCTCAGTGTCATCCTACTACTGGTACCACAGCATCCCGAGAACTCTCACCACCACACCACAGCTGCTCGTCATGAGGCTGTGTTACTGTGTGTGAGTATGTGTTAGGCCTAAGGAATAAGCCTGAATCAAATAGAAACTGTAAAACATATTGCCCTGCGACAGCTGTTTTGTCAATCTATGAAAAGACGCTCTAATCCCTGCCACTTTTAGTCTACAGTGTCACATGGACTGCTATCAAACTATTTCAGTACTAATTGACTTTTCACCTTCACCACAATACCTTGATAAGTCTAGACTTCCTGTCAATAAGTTGAGTTGTTGGGTGTTTGTGTTCACACGAGGTGCCAGGATGAGCAGGAAGAGTAAGAGGTGGACACTGGGAGAGAGAGAGAAACAGTGGGGAAGAAAGAGAGAGTGGGGGAGGAGGGCGAGCTCTATCTGTACACTGCTGTTTAGTAATACCCTGCAGCTGATGTTGAGTCTCTCTCTTCCCATCTCTCTCTCTTTTACATAGTTTACTCTCCTGAATATAGCTGTTATTAAGTTATTGTTATTGGGAGTGTTCTGTCAGGGTCAAGAGTTTTGAGAGAGAGTTTCGAGAAAGAGGTCACACAAAGACACCTACAGATGAAACATTATGGAGTTTTAAAGGAGGCCTGGGTAAGGCCAAAATTTCACAAATGTGCCAACATCAATTAATTATGTCTCAAGTATGCTTTAGGATACAAATGTCAAATACACTGAGTGTACAAAACATTAGGAACACTATTTCCCTGACAGACTGACCAGGTGAATCCAGGTGAAGCTATGATCCCTTATTGAGGTCACCTGTTAAATCCACTTCAATCAGTGTAGATGAAGGGGAGGAGACATGTTAAAGGAGGATTTTTAAGCCTTGAGAAAATTGAGGCATGGATTGTGTATGTGTGTCATTGAGGCTAAATGGGCAAGATAAAATATTTTAGTGCGTTTGAACAGGGTATGGTAGTAGGTGCCAGGTGCACTGGTTTGAGTTTGTCAAGAACTGCAACGCTGCTGGGATTTTCACACTCAACAGTTTCCAATGTGTATCAAGAATTGTCCACCACTAAAAGGACATCCAGCCAATTTGACACAACTGTAGGAAGCATTGGAGTCAACATGGGCCAGCATCCCTGTGGAACGCTTTCGACGCCTTTAATCCATGCCCCGACAAATTGAGGCTGTTCTGAGGGGAAAAGGGGATGCAACTCAATATTAGGAAGGTGTTCCTCATTTTTGATTCTAGGAATCACCCACATAGAGAGAAAGAGAGCAATAAACAGAGAGAGAAAGTCAAAGTGAAGGAAGGACTGTGAGTGGTGCACTGCGTGTGTGTGCTCACTAGTGCATAGTGTTTTACCTCAGGGTGAAGCAGACTGGAGAAGGACAATGGAGAGGGTGTCTAATCAAGGGTGCCTGCAACAACACCTTTAGGTCAACATAGCAGAGCCTACAGGGGGTCAGCCCCGTAGGGGTGAACAGGGGTGACTAACACCCGCTCCCATACGCATGCTCTTAGATACACACCCACATGTATGCATTCACACACTCATGGACACACGCATAGGCTAAAACATACACAAAGCCTAACCTTGGCACATGCTACACTTGAAAGTCTATGCTACTTTGTGTATTATAATTACCTAACCTCAATAAACTCTTCTTCACTCAATTCGCTGGACTACCTCTTCAAATCAAAAATGTATTTGTCACATACATGTGTTTAGCAGACGTAGCGAAATGCTTGTGTTTCTAGCTCCAACAGTGCAGTATTATCTAACAATACACACAATCTAAAGTAAAGGAATGGAATTAGAATATATAAATATTTGGACGAGCAATGTCAGAGCGGCATAGACTAAGATACAGTAGAATAGAATACAGTATATACATATGAGATGAGTAATGCAAGATATGTGAACATTATTAAAGTGACTAGTGTTCCATTTATTAAAGTGGCCAGTGATTTCAAGTCTATGTATATAGGGCAGCAGTCTCTAATGTGCTAGTGATGGCTATTTAACAGTCTGATGGCCTTGAGATAGAAGCTATTTTTCAGTCTCTCGGTCCCAGCTTTGATGCACCTGTACTGACCTCACCTTCTGGATGGTAGCGGGGTGAACAGACAGTGGCTCGGGTGGTTGTTGTCCTTGATGATCTTTTTGGCCTTCCTGTGAAATTGGGTGCTGTAGGTGTCCTGGAGGGCAGGTAGCTTACCCCCGGTGATGCGTTGGGCAGACCGCACCACCCAGACCGCACTATGTTGTTGAATGCTGAGCTGTAGTCAATGAACAGCATTCTTACATGGGTATTCCTCTTGTCCAGATGGGATAGGGCAGTGTGCAGTGCGATGGCGATTGCAACATCTGTGGCTCTATTGGGACGTTAAGCAAATTGAAGTGGGTCTAGGGTGCCAGGTAAGGTAGATGTGATATGATCCTTGATAAGTCTCTAAAAGTAGAGGTCGGCCGATTTATGATTTATCAACACCGATACCGATTATTGGAGGGCCAAAACATGTCGATACCGATTAATCGGCCAATTTTTTGATTATTATTATTATTTAAGTTTTTTATTTGCAATAATGACAATTACAACAATACTGAATGAACACTTATTTTAATTTAATATAATACATCAATAAAATCAATTTAGCCTCAAATTAATAATGAAACATGTTCAATTTGGTTTAAATAATGCAAAAACAAAGTGTTGGAGAAGAAAGTAAAAGTGCAATATGTGCCATGTAAGAAAGCTAATGTTTAAGTTCCTTGCTCAGAACATGAGAACATATGAAAGCTGGTGGTTCCTTTTAACATGAGTCTTCAATATTCCCAGGTAAGAAGTTTTAGTTTGTAGTTATTATAGGAATTATAGGACTATTTCTCTCTATACGATTTGTATTTCATATACCTTTGACTATTGGATGTTCTTATAGGCACTTTAGTATTGCCAGTGTAACAGTATAGCTTCCGTCCTTCTCCTCGCTCCTACCTGGGCTCGAACCAGGGACACATCGACAACAGCCACCCTCGATGCAGCGTTACCCATGCAGAGCAAGGGAAACAACTACTCCAAGTCTCAGAGCGAGTGACGTTTGAAACGCTATTAGCGCGCACCCGCTAACTAGCTAGCCATTTCACATGGGTTACACCAGCCTAATCTTGGGAGTTGACAGGCTTGAAGTCATAAACAGCGCAATGCATTGCGAAGGGCTGCTGGCAAATGCACGAAAGTGTTATTTTGAATGAATGCTTACGAGCCTGCTGGTGCCTTCCACCGCTCAGTCAGACTGCTCTATCAAACCATAGACTTAATTATAACATAATAACACACAGAAATACGAGCCTTAGGTCATTAATATGGTCGAATCCGGAAACTATCATCTGATCTGGACTGCAATGTAAAGCAGGTGGTTAGAGCGTTGGACTAGTTAACTGTAAGGTTGCAAGATTGAATCCCTGAGCTGACAAGGTAAAAATTTGTCGTTCTGCCCCTGAACAAGGCAGTTAACCCACCGTTCCTAGGCCGTCATTGAAAGTAAGAATGTGTTCTTAACTGACTTGCCTAGTTAAATAAAGGTCTAAAAAAATAAATACAGAAAATATATATATATAAATCGGCAAATCGGCGTCCAAAAATACCGATTTCCAATTGTTATGAAAACTTGAAATCGGCCCTAATTAATCGGCCATTCCGATTAATCGGTCGACCTCTATCTAAAAGCACTTCATGATGACAGAAGTGAGTGCTGCGGGGTGATAGTCATTTAGGTCAGTAACATTTGCTTTCTTGAGTACAGGAACAATGGTGGACAACAGACTGGGATAGGGAGAGATTGAATATGTCCGTAAACAATCCAGTCAGCTGGTCTGCTCATGCTCTGAGGATGCGGCTAGGGATGCCGTCTGGGCCAGCAGCCTTGCGAGGGTTAACACGCTTAAATGTCTTACTCACGTCAGCCACGGAGAAGGAGAGCCCACAGTCCTTGGTAGTGGGCTGCGTCGGTGGCACTGTGTTATCCTCAAAGCGGGTTAAGAAGGTGTTGAGCTTGTCCAGAAGCAAGACGTTGGTGTCCGCGACGTGGCTGGTTTTCCCTTTGTAGTCCATGATTGTCTGAAGACCCTGCCAGATACGTCTCGTGTCTGAGCCGTTGAATTGCGACTCCATTTTGTCTCTATACTGACGTTTTGCCTGTTTGATTGCCTTACGGAGGGAATAACTACACTGTTTGTATTTGGCCATATTCCCAGTCTGTAATGACCGTCGTCTGTGGAAGTAGGGGACCAAAGCGCAGCGTGGTGAGTGTTCATATTCAATATTTAATAGAACGAAACACTTAAACAAAACACGAAAATGAACGACAGCCTACAGTTCTGTTAGGTCACACAAAGTACAAAACAGAAAACATTCACCCACAAACCCCAAAAAACGGGCTGTCTATGTATGACTCTCAATCAGCAACAACGATCTACAGCTGTTCCTGATTGAGAGCCATACACGGCCGAAACAAAGAAATACACCAACATAGAAAACGGAACATAGAACTCACACCCTGGCCTAACCAAAAATAGAGAACAAAAAACCCTCTCTATGGCCAGGGCGTTACACAGTCACCTTGCCATGGTTAAATGCAGTGGTTCGCGCTTTCAGTTTTGCGCAAATGCTGCGATCTATCCACGGTTTCTGGTTAGGGTAGGTTTTAATAGTCACAGTGGGTACAACATCTCCTATACACTTCCTGATAAACTCAGTCACCGTATCAGTGTATGTCTATGTTGTTCTCAGAGGCTACCCGGAACATATCCCAGTCTGCGTGATCAAAACAGTCTTGAAGCGTGGATTCCGATTGGTCAGACCAGCGTTGGGTACTTCCTGTTGGAGTAGCAGTGGTCAAGTGTTTTAGCAGCGCGAGTACTATTGATAGAACTACCGTAACGTTTTCCTCAAATTTGCTTTGTTAAAATCCTCAGCTACAATATATGCGGTCTCAGGATATGTGGTTTCCAGTTTGCATGAAGTTCTTTGAGGGCCTTCATGGTATCGGCTTGAGGGGGAATATACACAGCTGTGACTATAACCGAAGAGAATTCTCTTGGGAGGTAATATGGTCAGCATTTGATTGTGAGGTATTCTAGGTCGGGTGAACAAAAGGACAAGAGTTCCTGTATGTTATCACAATCACACCATGAGTAGTTAATCATTAAACATAAACTCCCGCCCTTCTTCTTTCCAGAGAGATATTCATTCCTGTCTGCGTGATGAACTGAGAACCCAACTGGCTGAACGGACTCGGACAGTATATCCCGAGAGAGACATTTTCTCCATGAAACAGAGTATGTTACAATCCCAGATGTCTCTCTGGAAGGAAATCCTCACCCTGAGCTCATCAACTTTATTATCCAGAGACTGAACATTAGCAAGTAATATACTCGGAAGCGGTGGGTGGACTAAAAGTCCACTCCAAGTACCTCTTTTCTGGGCTAATAATAAAAGTAAATACTGCAAAGTTTCTTAAGAGCTAGAAGCACGGCAGCCCTTTCCGTTGGCACCATTTTACCCTGCTCTGTCCATTGCAGAGTAGGGATGGACATGACTAATTGAGTACTGGAGTACTCAAACGGACATCTAAACTCAATCTTTAACCAGAGATCACTTTTTTTTTATGCTGTAAAACTATATTTTTGTCCACCCAAAAATGTAAATGTTGTCTTAAAGACAACATTCATTTGCTTTAACTCTAGTGTACCATTTGCACAACAAAAAAGGAACCAAGCCAAGCATCACACTTGGCACACTTCTCCCTAAATTCCCTTTCCCCTCCGTGTCTTACTCACTCAATTGCGTTCTGACTGCTCCCTCTACACACGTGTGCTGACTGCGCACGCAAGCTACATAACTAACTGCCTATAAAATACTTGTTAGTACCGGGGCAAAGAAACAAAACACGAATTGGGTTTAACTTCTTTAGGAAAGCTGGCCTAATGTTAGAAACAAACATCATTATGTTGTCATGAGGAGTCACATGTATTTATTTTCTAAGCTATAGCACAATCTTTCACATACAGCAGGTTACTAAAGGACCAAAGAGGTCTGCTTCATGTTTTCATTTTTTCCATGGAAACTGGTATTGTCTCAGCCCTAATACAAACATATTTAACTGATGGGATACTCAAGCTACATTCCTTGCCAAACGACAACAGTTTTATCATGAATTCAAAATGGACTAGTTGATTGAAGTAGGGAATTATGTGTTCCAAACATGATCTACAGTTTTGGTATAATTGTGTCCAGTCTATTTTCCACATGGGCATTCACTATGATCTGGACTATGTGTTTACAGGCAGTAGGACCTGCCATCAGTAGTAGGGCCTGTCATCATTCACTTTGAACTGGACTGTGTGTTTACAGGCAGTAGGACCTGCCATCATTCACTATGAACTGGACTGTGTGTTTACAGGCAGTAGGACCTGCCATCATTCACTATGAACTGGACTGTGTGTTTATGTAACCGATGTGAAATGGCTAGTTAGTTAGCGGTGGTGCGCGCTAATAGCATTTCAATCAGTGACGTCACTCGCTCTGAGACTTGAAGTAGGGTTTCCCCTTGCGTTGCAAGGGCCGCGGCTTTTGTGGCGCGATGGGTAACGATGCTTCGTGGGGTGTCAGTTGTTGATGTGTGCAAGGGTCCCTGGTTCGAGCCCGGGTTTGGGCGAAGAGAGGGACGGAACCTACACTGTTACATTTACAGGCAGTAGGACCTGCCATCATTCACTTTGATCTGGACTGTGTGTTTACAGGCAGTAGGACCTGTCATCATTCACTATGAACTGGACTGTGTGTTTACAGGCAGTAGGACCTGTCATCATTCACTATGAACTGGACTGTGTGTTTACAGGCAGTAGGACCTGCCATCATTCACTATGAACTAGACTGTGTGTTTACAGGCAGTAGGCGTTTGAGTTCAGCATAGCTAGCTAGCAAAGCGATTCATATTTCTTGCTGTAGCCACCGAAAAACGATATGAGGGGAAAAAGTCGGTCACTCACCCACTCCAATTACATGACATCCTCCTAGCAGCTAGCTAATGTTAGGCTCCATGTTTTTAACTACAACAAATTTGTAGGCCAGACAGCCTATTTTTAAGTGCAAATGCGACCCAAACTGGCCACTGTTTTATCAGAAAAAATGTCCCTTTATAATGTTCACTCATTATTAGGTTGCTGTATATAGCATTTAAACATATTAAACAAAAGATAAATAATATTTGTCCAGTCTTTGCTGCTATTCTTGCAGATGTGCATAATATGCTGCAATGCTAATAAAAAAGTATTTAATAACTACAAAGAACAAAAACCTATTTAAACTTAAATCATGTTTTGAATTTTTTTTGCACTGCATGGATCACCAGTGTGGTTGAGTGCAGCATTGCTGTATGGCACACTCAAAATGTCTTGTAGCTGAGTAGCCAGCCTAGGCTACCGCTCAAACGTTGCTGTATGACGCACTCAAAATGTCTTGTAGCTGAGTAGCCAGCCTAGGCTACTGCTCAAACGTTGCTGTATGACACACTCAAAATGTCTTGTAGCTGAGTAGCCAGCCTAGGCTACTGCTCAAACGTTGCTGTATGACGCACTCAAATGTCTTGTAGCTGAGTAGCCAGCCTAGGCTACCGCTCAAACGTTGCTGTATGACGCACTCAAAATGTCTTGTAGCTGAGTAGCCAGCCTAGGCTACTGCTCAAACGTTGCTGTATGACACACTCAAAATGTCTTGTAGCTGAGTAGCCAGCCTAGGCTACTGCTCAAACGTTGCTGTATGACACACTCAACATGTCTTGTAGCTGAGTAGCCAGCCTAGGCTACTGCTCAAACGTTGCTGTATGACACACTCAAAATGTCTTGTAGCTGAGTAGCCAGCCTAGGCTACTGCTCAAACGTTGCTGTAATGGGCCTACATGGTTCTCTTTGGCATGGTGTTTTGTTTTTTTGGTTATTCATTGTCAAGCTTTTAAAACAGAAGCCAGACTGCAACATTTTAGTAGCCTAGCCAGGACTGTGGCATGTCTGTACACTTTCCCTCCGCTGCGCGCTGTAAACCGGGCACACGAAAGCAGTGCAATTGAAGTTGAATTCACCAGTGACCGAGTGCAAATTTCATGAAGTAGATGACTTTTTAAAAACATTGTTTCTATTGAACATGCCATACTAATAAAGGCATTTTAATCAATTATATGAAGAGTGCCTTGGTCCTCCTTTCTTTTTGAAGACCAACTCAACCCTTTTACCAAAGAGCACCTTCTGTCTACCAACATTTACTATTGTGTACCTCAGTAGCGCTTCCCTTCCTCCTCTTTCTACTAGATGACTCAAATGTTGACTCATTTATACTCGCTTGTGTGTCCTATTCAGCCCCCAGGCCTTGTGTTTGACACAGGTGCGCTAGCCTATTAGCCACGTGATGACTGACTTGTGATCATTGCCCTCACTAGTTTGATTGTATCGACATTTCCAGCCTTAGTTACAGTCGTCCGTTTTTGTTCAATATATTGAGTCATTGAAACTAAAACACTGCATCCTGAATGGAGGCAGCAAACAATGTACCAGACCAGCTGTGATTTACAACCTGATAACAATATGTTTTGGACGACCAAGAAATGTATTTGTGAATTATATTCATCGTTAATTGAACTGCATCCATCTATTCTGCCCACAATGCCTTAGTGTAGGTCATGGATTTGTTTTGTCAAATAGAACCAACAGTATTTTTAATACCAAATATAAAGTTGGGTTTGAAGTGTAAACTGGGAATTTGATATTCTTAACTGATATTAAGATTGTTTGTTTCATATCTGGAAGTTAAAATGCGGTCAGTTCTACTATAAAAGGCAACAGACTCCTCCAACACGTGTTTTTGAGAGTCAGGATGAGGTGGGTGGGGGGATTTGGGCAGTTGGCATTGTTCTATTTCGTGACACATTGCAGCTTGTCTAGCGAGAAGGGGTGTATTTTATGTAGACATAAGATTGTGCGTGTGTGAAGGGAAAGATGGAGCTTCATATGTATGGAGGAACACTTTGTGGCTGGCAGAGAGTGATGACATCTCCACGGTTGGAAGCGGAGATCCCAGGCCGATGCTTGGATACCATGGCAACCCGTGTGCCTGTGACACACAGCCACCCAAACTGTAGAGGGATGGGGGCTCTTTTGGAGGGTGTGGTGGGGGTACGCCCTGTGTAGTCTGTTCCCTTGTGCTCGTCCATCCTGGTAGACTTAGTGAATACCAGATGTGTGGGGAAACAGAGGTACAGTTACAGAGAGAGGCATCACGCCAGGCAGTCACACTGTACAAGCTATGGCACTCCGTACACACACACACACACACCACACACACACCACACACACACACACACACACACACAACACACACACACACACACACACACAGTCTTGTTTAATAACTAACCTAACTCTAACCCTTACCCAAACCTTAACCCTAGCTCCTAACCATAGCTCCTAACCCTAACACTAATTCTAACCTTAACCCTAAACCCCCTAGAAATGGCATTTGAACTTGTGCAGACTAACAAAATGGCCAGTTGGTCAAATTTTTGTTATTTTACTATTCTTGTGGGTTAAACACGTATGTGCACACACACACACACACACACACACACACACAGCCTTTCCTCACAGTAGTGTGTGTGGTGTCTAAGTGAGTATATTTCACTAACCTGTTTGAGTACAGTAGAGCATGAGTAGAAGAGTGGGTTGGTTGTAGAGAGCGAGAGAGAGTGGGGTTGGTTGGTTGGTTGTAGAGAGAGAGAGAGAGAGATGAGAGAGAGTGGGTTAGTGTAGAGAGAGTGGGTTGGTTTTAGAGAGAGGTGGGTGGTTGTAGAGAGAGAGTGGGTTGGTTGTAGAGAGAGAGTGGTGGTTTAGAGCGAGAGAGAGTGGGTTGGTTTAGAAAGATTGGGTTGTTGTTGTAGAGAGAGAGTGGGTTGGTTGTAGAAGAGAGAGAGTGGTTGTTTGGTTGGTTGTAAGAGAGAGAGCGAGTGGGTTGGTTGTAGAGAGAGAGTAGGAGAGAGAGTGGGTTGGTGTAGAGGAGAGGGGTTGGGTTTGAGCGAGAGGGATGGGGTTGGTTGTAGAGAGAGAGAGAGGGTTGGTTGTAGAGAGAGAGAGAGTGGGTTGTTGAGAGGAGAGAGAGAGTGGGTTGGTTGTAGAGAGGAGAGAGAGTGGTGTGGTGTAGGAGAGAGAGAGAGAGGTGTTTGTTATAGAGAGCGAGAGAGAGAGGGTTGGTTGTAGAGAGCGAGAGGGAGTGGGGTGGTTGTAGAGAGCGAGAGAGAGAGTGGGTTGGTTGTAGAGAGCGAGAGAGAGAGTGGGTTGGTTGTAGAGAGCGAGAGAGGGAGTGGGTTGGTTGTAGAGAGCGAGAGAGAGAGTGGGTTGGTTGTAGAGAGCGAGAGAGAGAGAGTGGGTTGGTTGTAGAGAGAGCGAGAGAGAGCGGTTGGTTGTAGAGAGAGCGAGAGAGAGAGAGTGGGTTGGTTGTAGAGAGCGAGAGAGAGAGTGGGTTGGTGTAGAGAGCGAGAGAAGAAAGAGTGGGTTGGTTGTAGAGAGCGAGAGAGAGAGAGTGGGTTGGTTGTAGAGAGCGAGAGAGAGAGTGGGTTGGTTGTAGAGAGCGAGAGAGAGAGAGTGGTGGTTGTAGAGAGAGCGAGAGAGAGAGAGTGGGGGTTGTAGAGAGAGCGAGAGAGAGAGAGTGGGTTGGTTGTAGAGAGCGAGAGAGAGTGGGTTGGTTGGTTGTAGAGAGCGAGAGAGAGAGTGGGTTGGTTGTAGAGAGCGAGAGAGAGAGTGTGTTGGTTGTAGAGAGCGAGAGAGAGAGAGGGTTGGTTGTAGAGAGCGAGAGAGATGGGTTGGGGTTGTTGTTGAGAGCGAGAGAGAGAGTGGGTTGGTTGTAGAGAGCGGAGAGAGAGTGGGTTGTTGTAGAGAGCGAGAGAGAGAGTGGGTTGGTTGTAGAGAGAGCGAGAGAGGTGGTTGGTTGTAAGAGAGCGAGAGAGAGAGTGGTTGGTTGTAGAGAGCGAGAGCGAGTGGGTTTGGTTGTAGAGAGCGAGAGAGAGAGTGGGTTGGTTGTAGAGAGCGAGAGAGAGTGGGTTGGTTGTAGAGCGAGAGAGAGGAGTGGGTTGGTTGTAGAGAGAGCGCGAGAGAGAGTGGGGTTGTTGTTAGAGAGACGAGAGAGAGAGTGGGTATAGATGGTTTAGAGAGAGCGAGAGAGAGAGAGTGGGTTGGGTTAGAGAGAGAGAGAGAGAGAGAGGTGGGTTGGTTGTAGAGAGAGAGAGAGAGAGAGTGGGTTGGTTGTAGAGAGAGCGAGAGAGAGAGTGGGTTGGTTGTAGAGAGAGCGAGAGAGAGAGTGGGTTTGGGTTTGTAGAGAGAGCGAAGAGAGAGAGTGGGTTGGTTGTAGAGAGAGTCGAGAGAGAGACGTGGGTTGGTTGTAGAGAGAGCGAGAGGAGAGCTGGTTGGTTTGAGAGAGCGAGAGAGAGAGAGGGCGTTGGTTTGTAGAGAGCGAGAGAGAGAGAGTGGGTTGGTTGTAGGAGAGCGAGAGAGAGAGAGTGGGTTGGTTGGAGAGAGAGAGAGAGGGAGTGGGTTGGTTGTAGAGAGCGAGAGAGAGAGTGGGTTGGTTGTAGAGAGAGCGAGAGAGAGAGAGTGGGTTGGTGGTAGAGAGAGCGAGAGAGAGAGAGTGGGTTGGTTGTAGAGAGAGCGAGAGAGAGAGAGTTGTTGGTTGTAGCGAGAGAGCGGGTTGGTTGTAGAGAGAGAGAGAGAGAGAGCGGGTTGGTTGTAGAGAGAGCGAGAGAGGGAGTGGGTTGGTTGTAGAGAGCGATAGAGAGAGTGGGTTGGTTGTAGAGAGCGAGAGAGAGAGTGGGTTGGTTGTAGAGAGAGAGAGAGAGAGAGTGGGTTGGTTGTAGAGAGCGAGAGAGAGTGGGTTGGTGTAGAGAGCGAGAGGAGAGAGGTGGGTTGGTTTGTAGAGAGCGAGGAGAGAGAGTGGGTTGGTTGTAGAGAGCGAGAGAGAGAGTGGGTTGGTTGTAGAGAGAGCGAGAGAGAGAGTGGGTTGGGTTTAGAGAGAGCGAGAGAGAGAGTGGGTTGGTTGTAGAGAGCGCGAGAGAGGAGAGAGTGGGTTGGGTTGTAGTGAGAGCGAGAGAGAGAGTGGGTTGGTTGTAGAGAGCGAGAGAGAGAGGTGGGTTGGTTGTAGAGAGCGCGAGAGAGAGGTGGGTTGGTTTTAGAGAGAGAGAGGAGAGAGAGAGTGGGTTGGTTGTAGAGAGCGAGAGAGACAGAGTGGTTGGTTGTAGAGAGCGAGAGAGTGGGTTGGTTGTAGAGAGCGAGAGAGAGAGAGTGGGTTGGTTGTAGAGAGAGCGGAGGAGAGAGTGGGGTTGGTTGTAGTGAGAGCGAGAGAGAGTGGGTTGGTTGTAGAGAGAGCGAGAGAGAGAGTGGGTTGGTTGTAGGAGAGCGAGAGAGAGAGTGGGTTGGTTGTAGAGAGCGAGAGAGAGAGTGGTTGGTTGTAGAGGAGCGAGAGAGAGAGTGGGTTGGTTGTAGAGAGCGAGAGAGAGAGTGGGTTGGTTTGTAGAGAGCGAGAGAGAGAGTGGGTTGGTTGTAGAGAGAGCGAGAGAGAGAGTGGGTTGGTTGTAAGGAGAGTCGAGAGCAGAGAGTGGGTTTGGTTGTAGAGAGAGCGAGAGAGAGAGTGGGTTGGTTGTAGAGAGCGAGAGAGAGAGTGGTTGGTTGTAGAGAGAGGCGGAGAGAGAGTGGGTTGGTTGTAGAGAGCGAGAGAGAGAGTGGGGGTTGGTTGTAGAGAGAGCGAGAGAGAGAGAGTGGGTTTGGTGTAGATGAGAGCGAGAGAGAGAGTGGGTTTGTTGTAGAGAGAGCGGAGAGAGAGAGTGGGTTCGGTGTGTAGAATGAGAGCGAGAGAGAGTGTGGGTTGGTTGTAGAGAGAGCGAGAGAGAGATGGGTTGGTTGTAGGAGAGCGAGAGAGATGGGTTGGTTGTAGAGAGCGAGAGAGGGAGTGGGTTGGTTGTAGAGAGCGCGAGAGAGAGTGGGTTGGTTGTATAGAGAGCGCGAAGAGAGAGTGGGTTGGTGTAGAGAGAGCGAGAGAGGGAGTGGGTTGGTTGTAGAGAGCGAGAGAGAGTGGGGTTGTTGTAGAGAGCGAGAGAGAGAGTGGTTTGGTTGTAGAGAGAGAGCGAGAGAGTGGGTTGGTAGTAGAGAGAGCGAGAGAGAGTGGGTTGGTTGTAGAAGAGCGCGAGAGAGAGTGGGTTGGTTGTAGAGAGCGGGAGAGAGAGAGCGGTTGGTTGTAGAGAGAGCGAGAGAGAGAGAGTGGGTTGGTTTAGAGAGAGCGAGAGAGGGTGGGTTGGTTGTAGAGAAGCGAGAGAGGAGAGGTTGGTTGTAGAGAGCGGGTTGGTTGTAGAGAGCGCGAGAGAGAGAGTGGGTTGGTAGTAGAGAGAGCGAGAGAGAGAGTGGGTTGGTTGTAGAGAGCGAGAGAGAGAGAGCGGGTTGGTTGTAGAGAGAGCGAGAGAGAGAAGTGGGGTGTTGTAGAGAGAGCGAGAGAGGGAGTGGGTTGGTTGTAGAGAGAGCGAGAGAGAGAGCGGTTGGTTGTAGAGAGAGCGAGAGAGAGAAGTGGGTTGGTTGTGAGAGCGAGAGAGAGGAGTGGTTGGTTGTGAGAGCGAGAGAGAGAGAGGCGTTGGTTGTAGAGACGATAGAGAGAGAGGTGGTTTGTTAGAGAGGCGAGAGAGGAGTGGGTTTGGTTGTAGAGAGAGAGAGAGCGGTTGGTTGTAGAGAGAGCGAGAGAGAGAGTGGGTTGGTTGTAGAGAGCGAGAGAGAGAGTGGGTGGGTTGTAGAGAGAGCGAGAGAGAGAGTTGGTTGGTAGAGAGCGGAGAGAGAGAGTGGGTTGGTTGTAGAGAGCGAGAAGAGAGTGGGTTGTTGTAGAGAGCGCGAGAAGGGATGGGTTGGTTGTAGAGAGAGCGAGAAGAGAGTGGGTTGGTTGTAGAGAGCGAGAGAGAAGTGTTGGTTAGAGAGCGAGAGAGAGGGGTTGGTTGTAGAGAGCGAAGAGAGAGAGTGGGTTGGTTGTAGAGAGCGAGAGAGAGAGTGGGTTGGTTGTAGAGAGAGCGAGAGAGAGAGTGGGTTGGTTGTAGAGAGAGCGAGAGAGAGAGAGTGGGTTGGTTGTAGAGAGAGAGAGAGAGAGAGAGTGGGTTGGTTGTAGAGAGAGAGAGAGAGAGTGGGTTGGTTGTAGAGAGCGAGAGAGAGAGTGGGTTGGTTGTAGAGAGAGCGAAGCGAGAGTGGGTTGGTGTGAGAGAGCGAGAGAGGAGTGGGTTGGTTTGTAGAGAGCGAGAGAGAGAGAGTGGTTGGTTGTTAGAGAGAGCGAGAGAGAGCGGTTGGTGTAGAGAGAGCGAGAGAGAGAGAGTGCGTTTGGTTGAGAGCGAGAGAGAGAGTGGGTTGGTTGAGAGCGAGAGAGAGAGAGGGGTTGGTTGTAGAGAGCGAGAGAGAGAGTGGGTTGGTTGGTTGTAGACGAGAGAGAGAGTGGTTGTTGTAGAGAGAGCGAGAGAGACGGGTTGGTTGTAGAGAGAGCGAGAGAGAGAGAGTGTGGGTTGGTTGTAGAGACGAGCAGAGAGAGAGTGGGTGGTTGTAGAGAGAGCGGGTTGGTTGTAGAGAGCGAGAGAGAGCGGGTTGGTTGTAGAGAGAGCGAGAGAGGGAGTGGGTTGGTTGTAGAGAGAGAGAGAGAGGTGGGTTGGTTGTAGAGAGCGAGAGAGAGAGTGGGTTGGTTGTAGAGAGAGAGAGAAGAGTGGGTTGGTTTGTAGAGAGCGAGAGAGAGAGTGGGTTGGTTGTAGAGACGAGAGAGAGAGTGGGTTGGTTGTAGAGAGCGAGAGAGAGAGTGGGTTGGTTGTAGAGAGAGAGAGAGAGAGTGGGGGGGGTGTAGAGAGAGCGAGAGAGAGAGGGGGTTGGTTGTAGAGAGAGCGAGAGAGAGAGTGGGTTGGTTGTAGAGAGCGAGAGAGAGAGAGAGTGGGGTTGGTTGTAGTGAGAGCGAGAGAGAGAGTGGGTTGGTTGTAGAGAGCGAGAGAGAGAGTTGGGTTGGTGGTAGAGAGCGAGGAGAGAGAGTGGGTTTGGTTGTACGAGAGAGAGAGAGAGAGAGAGTGGGTTGGTTGTAGAGAGCGAGAGAGACAGAGTGGGGTTGGTTGTAGAGAGCGAGAGAGTGGGTTGGTTGTAGAGAGCGAGAGAGAGAGTGGGTTGGTTGTAGAGAGCGAGAGAGAGAGTGGGTTGGTTGTAGAGAGAGCGAGAGAGAGAGTGGGGTTGGTTGTAGAGAGAGCGAGAGAGAGAGGGGGTTGGTTGTAGAGAGCGAGAGAGAGAGTGGGGGTTGTAGAGAGCGAGAGAGAGAGTGGGTTGGGTTGTAGAGAGAGCGAGAGAGAGAGTGGGTTGGTTGTAGAGAGCGAGAGAGAGAGTGGGTTGGTTGTAGAGAGCGAGAGAGAGAGTGGGTTGGTTGTAGAGAGAGCGAGAGAGAGAGTGGGTTGGTTGTAGAGAGCGAGAGAGAGAGTGGGTTGGTTGTAGAGAGCGAGAGAGAGAGTGGGTTGGTTGTAGAGAGCGAGAGAGAGAGTGGGTTGGTTGTAGAGAGCGAGAGAGAGAGTGGGTTGGTTGTAGAGAGAGCGAGAGGAGAGAGTGGGGTTGGTTTGTAGATAGCGAGAGAGAGAGTGGGGTTGGTTGTAGAGAGAGCGAGAGAGAGAGAGTGGTTGGTTGTAGAGAGAGCGAGAGAGAGAGTGGGTTGGTTGTAGAGAGAGAGAGAGAGAGAGTGGGTTGGTTGTAGAGAGAGCGAGAGAGAGAGTGGGTTGGTTGTAGAGAGCGAGAGAGGGAGTGGGTTGGTTTAGAGAGCGAGAGAGAGAGTGGTTTGGTTGTAGAGAGAGCGAGAGAGAGAGATGTGGTTTGGTGGTAGAGAGCGAGAGGAGGGAGTGGGTTGGTTGTAGAGAGAGCGAGAGAGAGTGGGTTGGTTGTAGAGAGCGAGAGAGAGATTTGTTGGTTGTTAGAGAGCGAGAGAGAGAGTGGGTTGGTTGTGAGAGAGCGAGAGAGAGAGTGGGTTGGTTGTAGAGAGAGCGAGAGAGAGAGTGGGTTGGTTGTAGCGAGCGAGAGAGAGAGAGCGGGTTGGTTGTAGAGAGAGCGAGAGAGAGAGATGGTTGGTTGTAGAGAGAGCGGAGAGGGATGGGTTGGTTGTAGAGAGAGCGAGAGAGAGAGAGTGGGTTGGTTGTAGAGAGAGCGGGTTGGTTGTAGAGAGAGCGAGAGAGAGAGTGGGTTGGTTGTAGAGAGCGAGAGAGAGAGTGGGTTGGTTGTAGAGAGCGAGAGAGAGAGAGCGGGTTGGTTGTAGAGAGAGCGAGAGAGAGAGAGTGGGTTGGTTGTAGAGAGAGCGAGAGAGGGAGTGGGTTGGTTGTAGAGAGAGGGAGAGAGAGGAGCGGGTTGGTTGTAGAGAGAGCGAGAGAGAGAGTGGGTTGGTTGTAGAGAGCGAGAGAGGGAGTGGGTTGGTTGTAGAGAGCGAGAGAGAGAGAGTGGGTTGGTTGTAGAGAGCGAGAGAGAGAGAGTGGGTTGGTTGTAGAGAGAGCGAGAGAGGGAGTGGGTTGGTTGTAGAGAGAGAGAGCGGTTGGTTGTAGAGAGAGCGGAGAGAGAGAGTGGTTGGTTGTAGAGAGCGAGGAGAGAGTGGGTTGGTTGTAGAGAGAGCGAGAGAGAGAGTGGGTTGGTTGGAGACGAGAGAGAGAGAGTGGGTTGGTTGTAGAGGACGAGAGAGAGAGTGGTTGGTTGTAGAGAGCGAGAGAGGGATGGTTTGGTTGTAGAGAGCGAGAGAGAGTGGGTTGTTGTAGAGAGCGAGAGAGAGAGTGGGTTGGTTGGTTGTAGAGAGAGCGAGAGAGAGTGGGTTGGTTGTAGAGAGCGAGAGAGAGAGTGGGTTGGTTGTAGAGAGAGCGAGAGAGAGAGTGGGTTGGTTGTAGAGAGAGCGAGAGAGAGAGAGTGGGTTGGTTGTAGAGAGAGCGAGAGAGAGAGAGTGGGTTGGTTGTAGAGAGCGAGAGAGAGTGGTTGGTTGTAGAGAGCGAGAGAGAGTGGGTTGGTTTAGAGAGAGCGGAGAGAGAGTGGGTTGGTTGTAGAGAGCGAGAGAGAGTGGGTTGGTTGTAGAGAGCGAGAGAGAGAGTGTGTTGGTTGTAAGATAGCGAGAGAGAGAGTGGGTGGTTGTAGAGAGCGAGGAGAGAGTGGGTTGGTTGTAGAGCGAGAGAGAAGTGGGTTTGGTTGTAGAGAGCGAGAGAGAGAGTGGGTTGGTTTGTAGAGAGCGCGAGAGAGAGTTGGTTGGTTGTAGAGAGCGAGAGAGAGAGTGGGTTGGTTGTAGAGAGAGCGAGAGAGAGAGTGGGTTGGTTGTAGAGAGCGCGAGAGAGAGTGGGTTGGTTGTAGAGAGAGCGAGAGAGAGAGTGGGTTGGTTGTAGAGAGAGCGAGAGAGAGTGGGTTGGTTGTAGAAAGCGAGAGAGGAGTGGGTTGGTTGTAGAGAGAGAGAGAGAGAGTGGTTGGTTGTAGAGAGAGCGAGAGAGAGAGAGTGGGTTTGTGGAGAGCGAGAGAGAGAGAGTGGGTTGGTTTTGATAGAGCGAGAGAGAGTAGTGGTTGGTTGTAGAGAGAGCGGGTTGGTTGTAGAGAGAGCGAGAGAGACGGGTTGTTGTAGAGAGAGCGAGAGAGGGAGTGGGTTGGTTGTAGAGAGCGATAGAGAGAGTGGGTTGGTTGTAGAGAGCGAGAGAGAGAGTGGGTTGGTTGTAGAGAGAGAGAGAGAGTGGGTTGGTTGTAGAGAGCGAGAGAGAGAGTGTTGGTTTTGTAGAGCGAGAGAGAGAGTGGGTTGGTTGTAGAGAGCGATAGAGAGAGTGGGTTGGTTGTAGAGAGCGAGAGAGTGGGTTGGTTGTAGAGATAGCGAGAGAGAGAGTGGTTGGTTGTAGAGAGAGCGAGAGAGAGAGTGGGTTGGTTGTAGAGAGCGAGAGAGAGAGAGAGAGTGGGTTGGTTGTAGTGAGAGCGAGAGAGAGAGTGGGTTGGTTGTAGAGAGCGAGAGAGAGAGTGGGTTGGTTGTAGAGAGCGAGAGAGAGAGTGGGTTGGTTGTAGAGAGAGAGAGAGAGAGAGAGTGGGTTGGTTGTAGAGAGCGAGAGAGACAGAGTGGGTTGGTTGTAGAGAGCGAGAGAGTGGGTTGGTTGTAGAGAGAGAGAGAGGTGGGTTGGTTGTAGAGAGAGCGAGAGAGAGGTGGGTTGGTTGTAGTGAGAGCGAGAGAGAGAGTGGGTTGGTTGTAGAGAGAGCGAGAGAGAGAGTGGGTTGGTTGTGAGAGCGAGAGAGAGAGTGGGTTTGTTGTAGAGAGCGAGAGAGAGAGTGGGTTGGTTGTAGAGAGAGCGAGAGAGAGAGTGGTTGGTTTAGAGAGCGAGAGAGAGAGTGGGTTGGTTGTAGAGAGCGAGAGAGAGAGTGGTTGGTTGTAGAGAGCGAGAGAGAGAGTGGGTTGGTTGTAGAGAGCGAGAGAGAGAGTGGGTTGGTTGTAGAGAGAGCGAGAGAGAGGGAGTGGGTGGTTGTAGAGAGCGAGAGAGAGAGTGGGTTGGTTGTAGAGAGAGCGAGAGAGAGAGAGTGGGTTGGTTGTAGAGAGAGCGAGAGAGAGAGTGGGTTGTTGTAGAGAGAGCGAGAGAGAGAGTGGGTTGGTTGTAGAGAGCGAGAGAGGGAGTGGGTTGGTTGTAGAGAGCGAGAGAGAGAGTGGGTTGGTTGTAAGATGGTAGCGAGAGAGAGAGAGAGTGGGTGGTGGTAAGAGAGCGAGAGAGAGGGAGTGGGTTGGTTTGTAGAGACGGAGAGAGAGAGTGGGTTGGTTGTAGAGATCGATGAGAGAGAGTTGGTTGGTTTAGAGAGAGCGAGAGAGAGAGTGGTTGGTTGGAGAGAGAGCGAGAGAGAGAGTGGGTTGGTTGTAGAGAGGCGAGAAGAGAGCGGGTTGGTTGTAGAGAGCGAGAGAGAGAGTGGGTTGGTTGTAGAGAGAGCATAGAGGGAGTGGGTTGGTTGTAGAGAGAGCGAGAGAGAGAGAGTGTGGTTGGTTGTAGAGAGAGCGGGTTTGGTTGTAGAGAGAGCGAGAGAGAGAGAGTGGGTTGGTTGTAGAGAGAGCGAGAGAGAGAGTGGTTGGTTGTAGAGAGCGAGAGGAGAGAGCGGTTGGTTGTAGAGAGAGCGAAGAGAGAGAGTGGGTTGGTTGTAGAGAGAGCGAGAGGGAGGGGTTGGTTGTAGAGAGCGAGAGAGAGAGCGGGTTGGTTGTAAGAGAGCGAGAGAGAGGAGTGGGTTGGTGTAGAGAGCGAGAGAGAGGGTGGGTTTGGTTGTAGAGCGAGAGAGAGAGAGCGGGTTGGTTGTAGTGAGAGCGAGAGAGAGAGTGGGTTGGTTGTAGAGAGCGAGAGAGAGAGTGGGTTGGTTGTAGAGAGCGAGAGAGGGAGTGGGTTGGTTGTAGAGAGCGAGAGAGAGAGTGGGTTGGTTGTAGAGAGCGAGAGAGAGTGGGTTGGTTGTAGAGAGAGCGAGAGAGGGAGTGGGTTGGTTGTAGAGAGAGAGAGAGCGGTTGGTTGTGAGAGAGCGAGAGAGAGAGAGTGGGTTGGTTGTAGAGAGCGAGAGAGAGAGTGGGTTGGTTGTAGAGAGAGCGAGAGAGAGAGTGGGTTGGTTGTAGAGAGCGAGAGAGAGAGAGTGGGTTGGTTGTAGAGAGCGAGAGAGAGAGTGGGTTGGTTGTAGAGAGCGAGAGAGGGTGGGTTGGTTGTAGAGAGAGCGAGAGAGAGAGTGGGTTGGTTGTAGAGCGAGAGAGAGAGTGGGTTGGTTGTAGAGAGAGCGAGAGAGAGAGTGGGTTGGTTGTAGAGAGCGAGAGAGAGAGAGTGGGTTGGTTGTAGAGAGAGCGAGAGAGAGAGTGGGTTGGTTGTAGAGAGAGCGAGAGAGAGTGGGTTGGTTGTAGAGAGAGCGAGAGAGAGAGAGTGGGTTGGTTGTAGAGAGCGAGAGAGAGAGTGGGTGGTGTAGAGAGCGAGAGAGAGAGTGGGTTGGTTGTAGAGAGCAAGAGAGAGAGTGGGTTGGTTGTAGAGAGCGAGAGAGAGAGCGGGTTGGTTGTAGAGAGGAGCGGGAGAGAGTGGGGTTGGTTGTAGAGAGCGGAGAGAGAGTGGGTTGTTGTAGAGAGAGCGGGAGAGGTTGGGTTGGTAGAGAGTGAGTTAGGTGAGTGAGTGAGTGTGTGAGAGAGAGCTCTCCTAGTAAGGTGATTACTACTCTACTGTTCTAATCACCTGACGCTGTTCCTTCAGCCAGTACACTACTCTCCCATACAGCTAGTACTTCCTGTTTTCAGTCTGTATTCATACCCTATCAATCCATCCATTCAACTACAACCACTACTAGACTGTACTTCCTGTACCCTACCATGCACCATTCAACTAAACCACTACATTTTCCATCACAAGTAATAGTGAGAAAGTGACAAAGGGGAATTGAGTTTAACAGACCCTGTGTGTGTGTGTGTGTGTGTGTGTGTGGACCTCTGGAATTGGTGTGACAAGGAAGAAGGGTGAGAGATTGATGTCTGTCATCCACCAACACTGTGATTGAGGATTATGACACTTCCCAGCCCTGTGACCCTTGATCTAATGCCCTTTTATAGCTAAACAGTAGACATCAGCAAACAGTACACATTTGACTTAAGATTCTTCTCCCCCCCATTATTTATCTACCAACACAGAGGTGACTCACTCCATTCATATATGTAATTCTGTGTCAGAACCCATGTGGAAACACATCACAACATTTAGGGCTCTGGTCAAAAGTAGTGCACTATATAGGGAATAGGGTTCCATTTGGGATGTGACCGTAGAGCAGTTGACCTGGCCCCGGCCTGCAGTCGTGTAGACAGTAATGGAACCATACTGCTGAGAGCAAGAGCAAAAACTGAAAGCAAAAGTGAGTGTCTCTGTCTCATGCTGAGGCCAGGGCAGGCATTTCCTGTATGTCACTGGTAGCAGCGTGGCAATGACCCCCTGACGATTCACCTTGAGGAGAGAGAGAACCTGATTGGTTGGTTTCCATGAAGACCAAAGGAAAGTACAGGCGTTTATGTCTCTCTTTCACATGTTTGTTTTACTATTCTTGTGGGGACCAAACAATTGATTAAACCTAACCCAAACTCCTAACCTTAACCCTAACTCCTAACCCTAAACAACCCTAACCCCTAAGCCTAATTGGTAACCCTAACCCCTAAGCCTAAAGTGGCCTTTTTCCTTGTGGGGACCTGTGTAATTTACCTTGTTTTACTATCCTTCTGAGGTCTTCTGGTCCCCACAAGGATAGTAAAACCACACACACACACACACACACACACACACACACACACACACACACACACACACACACACACACACACTCACTCGCATCTCTCTCTCTCTCTCTCTCTCTCTCTCTCTCTCTCGCTCTCTCTCTCTCTCTCTCTCTCTCTCTCTCTCTCTCTCTCTCTCTCTCTCTCTCTCTCTCTCTGTCTACCTTTCTCTCTCTCTCTCTCTCTGTCTACCTCTCTCTCTCTCTCTCTCTCTCTCTGTCTCTCTCTCTGTCTACCTTTCTCTCTCTCTCTCTCTCTCTCTCTCATTCAAAGTGCTTTATTAGCATGGGAAACATATGTTTACATTACCAAAGCAAGTGAAATATATATATTTTTTTACAGTAAACATTTCTTGCATAGGTTCCAAAAGAATAAAGATGTATCTCTCCCTCTCTGTCTCTATCTTTTTGTTTATCTGAATTGTTTGAAACTTGAAAAGACAAGACAGCTGATGGGGAGGATTTTGCATAGAATTTTAGGAAGTAATTAACATGCATACACGTCAAACCAGTTATTATGTTAAAGCTTAGCTGAAGACTTATCTCACCGTCAGATGGATCTGTTGTAATCTCTGTCTCCTTATCAGCTCATGACATGCTTGGCCCTGACAGGCAGGCAGACGGCTGGACAGACACACTATAGTAGATACAGAAACATGTCTTTCCATTGATGCTTCTACTGGTACTTGAACACTGCAAATTCAATATTTCTTCATGAGAGAGAGAGAGACAGAGTGTCTTTCTTGTTGACACCTCAAGGCTGACCCTACAGGACCTCATGGGCACTTCCACACACCCATCTCCATTTAAGACACGCACGCATGCACACACGATCAAATAAAACACACACGGAGCACACACACACACACACACACACACACAGGGTTTTAAAAACCGCTCTGGGCTTGCATTCAGATGCAAATTAGCTTTAATTAAAATAATTAGTGGTTTTCTAGCATGAACAGATCTGCTTGTTTCCTCTCCTTCCTCCACTCTGTACATTCGTTGCAGGAACCAAGACTTCATTAACTGTCTATTCATTCCAGAAATTGTCTTCTTTCTTTCTTTCTTTCGCTCTTTCTTTCTTTCTTTCTAAGCTCTTTCTGCCTTCCTTCAATTCACTCTTCTATCTTTCTATCTAGTCAATCTTTCATTCCTCATCTTGTCACTTGACAGCATACACAGTTCCACCTGAGGTCCACCTGAGATACTGTAGGTAGGTGCCCGAACACTAAGGAAATAAGAAACACATCTCCATGGGAGCTCCAAAGCTCCAGCTTACCTATGACATCATCTAAAGGAGGATCTCTACACATGTTAGAGGATGTTACAGAAGCTGGTTGAGAGAATGCCAAGAGTGTGCAAAACTGACATCAAGGCAAAGGGTGGCTACTTTGAAGAATCTCAAATATAGAATATATTTTGATTTGTTTAACACTTTTTGGTTACTACATGATTCCATATGTGTTATTTAATAGTTTTGATGTCTTCACTATTATTCTACAATGTAAAAAACTGTAAAAATAAAGAAAAAGCCCAGAATGAGTAGGTGTGTCCAAACTTCTGACTGGTACTGTATATTATTTATTTATTTATTTATTTTTTGGTTGGGGGCACCCTGGAGGTCGGGGGCCCCCCAGATAGCATATGAACACATCATCCTCATGGCAAAATGTGTAGAATAGCATTATAAAACGGCACAGTTTTTGCTTTGCCCCATGGCCAAATGTGGTGAAATGCAGGAAGATAAATCTTTCCAATACTTTGAGTCTTTGCTTCAGCCTGGCTGGAATGCCAGGGGGGCGGAGTTTGTGCTTTTCAGAAGTATCTATTGGTTCCATCGCAACAGACAAGCTCAATCAAGCACACATAACGTTTTCCGGCGCAGTGCGGCTCAGTGGTGAGGGCTAGTGCTTAGCGGAATGGTGTTAGCAGATTATCTCCCCTCTGCTAACAAAGCTAGAGTTAGCGATAGCTACAGAGACAGCTAATCGTATTACTTATGATCTGGCTGAGAATTGGACAACACAGAGGATATTAGGCAAGCTGCCAGCCTGACAGCAAACTGAAGAGGTTCAGGCTATGGCACACAACACAACTGTGGTACATGACCCCAGCCAGCGGGGAGTGATAGTGAGAGGTGAGGGGTGGTGTTTTAGTGAAGATGAACTCCTCAAAGACGGACTCCTATAACCAAGTCTTAGTTTGTGGCCATATATCGGTCATACTTCCTACCAGAGACTATTATATGACAAGGCCTTTACTTCACCCTGTCAGTTCTGCTAGAACCAAAATAGTCTCGGAGAGCTGACTAGTTGGGTCATATAGTGCTGAGTGTGTCCAATATATACTGTATAGTCACCATCAATATAAGCTCTGGTCACCATAGGTAATTTAACTTACTGCCTTGTAGTCTGCCTGAGAGTTGAGTCTCCAACCCATTGTCTGACATGTGAGTTGGCAGCATCAGGTCACCTGACTCCTCTAACCTCTGGATCTAAATTTGATTAGCATTAAAGTGCTCCATTGATAACTTCCCATCGCATTATAGAGCTAATCTCCTTAGTCACTCTTAAATCAGCCAAGTTCACAGCAAGAGGACCTAACAGGAGAGAGAGGGAGAGCTGAAGATAATAAGGAACATTTCTGCATTCTTTCTCTCTCTCTCTTCTTGTAAATCATTATTTGATGACGATAGGAGATTTGGCACGCAAATCTCCCATCGACATCAAAGAATGATTTAGGAGAAGGTCATTCAGTTTAGCGCATTAGTTTCCCAGAAAAAGAGAGTCAAAACATTAACTTTGAACATGCAGTTAGAAAGAAATAAGCTACGCAGACGAGTCATTACACCATACGTAGATAGACTGGTACAACAAGCTACCCAGACGAGTCATTACACCATACGTAGATACGCTGGTACAACAAGCTACCCAGACGAGTCATTACACCATACGTAGATACGCTGGTACAACAAGCTACCCAGACGAGTCATTACACCATACGTAGATACGCTGGTACAACAAGCTACCCAGACGAGTCATTACACCATACGTAGATACGCTGGTACAACAAGCTACCCAGACGAGTCATTACACCATACGTAGATACGCTGGTACAACAAGCTACCCAGACGAGTCATTACACCATACGTAGATACGCTGGTACAACAAGCTACCCAGACGAGTCATTACACCATACGTAGATACGCTGGTACAACAAGCTACCCAGACGAGTCATTACACCATACGTAGATACGCTGGTACAACAAGCTACCCAGACGAGTCATTACACCATACGTAGATACGCTAGTACAGTAGGTAATGTGTACCATCCCAGGGCATTGGGGCAGACTTAGACTAGCTACATTTCTAGAGAGAGAGGCTAGGAATATTCCTTAGATGAAGGCAACAATTGGAGTAAATGTATAAAGTCTGTGTGATACCTGTATGTGTGTTTGTTTTTGACAATGAGTGTGTGTTCACAGATCGCTTAGCTGGCTGTCCTCTGTCGTTGCCTCATTCATTAGTTAGAGCAGACCTGGTTCTGTTATGCAGTCGAGTTGACACTCTCATCCATCGCTTTAATCATTCTGGTTTTATTTTCACAGGCAGGTGTACACAATCAGACATGCACATTAAACACTACAAAACACACACAAGCCCACATGCAGTCTCATCTGTCCTCATATGACTATCTACTAATGTTGGGCAGCAAATGTCCCTCTCCCATTCGACCCAATTTCTCTCTATTCTCTCTTTTTCATTCTCTCTTCATCTATTTGTCTCTCTCTCCACCCTGCCCCCTCTCTCTCTCTCTTTTGTGGTATAGTGCAGTGCTCTCTCTCTCTCTCCCGTCTGTCTGTCCCCATTTACTGTGGGGTATGGTATACATTCAGTCACACTTAACTGCAGCGCTGTCTGCTTTATTGACCATTTATCCCTGTATGTATTCCTTCTAATATTTTCCTTCTAATCTGGCCTCCTTCTAATCTCTCTCTCTCAATTCAATTGACTTTATTGACATGGCAAGTTAAAATGACTTACATTGTCAAAGTATACATATAACAAAAATGGTGGGACCAACAGAAATAATAATAGTAGTGGTGGAAATTGGATTAGCATTAACAGCAACAACAACAACAATATTAATGAGAATAATAATACATTAACGCAATAGTAGTAGACCAGTCTAAACCTGATTTAGAAGCCACATGACATGCTATGAAAGACAAAACAAAACAAGATGGGAAATATTATTGACATTACATTGCACTTTTCACTGGCTATCCCTCAGGTTGTGGCAGGAGGACACATATTTGGCTGCCAAAACTGCACATTTTGGCTTTTTACCCAATAAATATTAGATTTTTTTCTTCATCTTTTATAGTTCAAATTTTTAGTATTGAATGATAATTTTGGGAAAGAAATATTCTTCTTTGCACTTGAAAAACTCTGCATGCAGTATTTCGATTGGATGTTTGTCCCATTTGGTAAATTCATTATTAAAGAGCGGACCCCATACTTCACTGCCATATAGAGCAATTGGTTCTATAACTGATTGGAAAATGTTGAGCCAGATTCTAATTGGAATTTTGAATTTAATGGAATAGAAGGATTTTCTTGCTTTATCTCACAGCTCATTCACAGCCAAGTGAGAGCTACCTGTGTTGCTGATATTTAGTCCTAGATAAGTGTAGTTTTTTGTGTGTTCTAAGAGAACTGTGTCCAAATATAATTTATATTTGTCATCCTGATTTCTGGACCTTTTTTTGAATATCATTATATTCTTTTTTTTTTTTTAGATTAACGGTCACAGCCCTGGTCTGACAGAACCTGTGCAGATGATCTAGGTGCTCCAGGTCATCTGCGTACAGCAGACACTTGATTTCAGTTTTGTGTAGGGTGAGACCAGGTGCTGCCGATTCTTCTAATATTTTTGCCAAATCATTAATGTAGATGTTAAATAGTGTTGGACTTATTGGGCAGCCCTGTTTCACTCCACGTCCCTGAGAGAAGTCTGTTTGCTTGTTGCCAATTTTAACCGCACATTTGTTTTTAGTGTACATTGATTTAATAACTTCATATGTTTTCCCTCCAATACCACTTTCTATTCGTTTATAAAAAAAAGACCTTTGTGCCAAATTGAATCAAATGCTTTCTTAAAGTCTACAAAACACGGGTAGATTGTGCCTTTGTTTTGGTTTACATGGTGGTCAATTAGAGTGTGGAGGATGTAAATGTGGTCTGTTGTACGATCATTTAAAAAAAAATACAAGCTACAGCCTTCCCTGTAGCTCAGCCTTCCCTGTAGCTCAGTTGGTAGAGCATGGTGTTTGCAATGCCAGGGTTGTGGGTTCGATTCCCACGGGGGGCCAGCACAGAAAAAAAAAATGTATGGAATGTATGAAATTGTATGAAATGTATGCATTCACTACTGTAAGTCGCTCTGGATAAGAGCGTCTGCTAAATGACTAAAATGTAAATGTAAATGTAAACTGGCTTCTGCTTAAGATGTTGTGTTCATCAAGAAAATGGTGTAGTCTGCTATTTATGATACAGCAGAGAATTTTCCCCAAGTTGCTGTTAACACAAATTCCTCTGTAATTACTTGGGTCAAATTTGTCTCAATTTTCATAGATTGGTGTGATCAATCCCTGGTTCCAGATATCAAGGAAAATACATTCAGCAAGGATAATGTTGAAGAGTTTGCGTATAGTCAGAGGTTTGCAAAGTGATTTCTCCACATATCCCCATGTTGGATAGCCAATTCCTCATGAGGTTTGTTTAATTTATTCAAATTTGATTCTATGGATTCCTCAACTACATCAAGCTGATTTCTAATGTGCTGTTCCTTTTTTGTTCTCAGGGTGTGTTTATTGCTTCAGTGTTTCCCCGTATTGAAGGCGTATATTTTTGTTGTCTGGGTCTCTGTTTTTGATTAGATATATTTCTCAATGACTTTCTTTGATTTTTGCAATCATTATCAAACCATTTTTCATTATCTATTATTTTTGGTTTGCTCTTATGTTTCTTTAGATTAGCCAAGGAGGCTAATTTGTCGAATTTAAAATGTATGTTCCAATTGACCAAATTTACACCATTGCTGTAGGAGAATGTTAAGGCTAAAAAGTTGTCCAGGAGAGATTGTATTTTTTGGCTACTAATTGCTTTTTGGTAGATGTCTGTACTGTTTGCACTCCATCTATAGGCCTGTTTAGTACCATGTAATTTATTGGGCCGTGATGCTTCATGGTTGGGTTTCGCTCTTCTCAGATACACTGTGATTTTACTGTGGTCTGAGAGAGGTGTTAGTGGGCTGACTGTGAAGGCTCTGTGTAACGTGGTGCGTACTGGCGGCAGAGAAGTCAGGCGCAGGAGAGCGAAAACTGATTTACAACGCTGTCGTTTAAAAAACATAAAAACCACCGTAAACAGAACAATCAATGAATGGATCAAACAAAACCCGGTATCCAGCAGCATAACGTGCACAAGCACTACAAGAAACAATTCCGGACAAGGACATGGGGGCAAACAGAGGATTAAATACACAACATGTAATTGATGGAATTGGAACCAGGTGTGAGGAAGACAAGACAAAACCAATGGAAAATGAAAGGTGGATCGGCGATGGCTAGAAGGCCGGTCACGCCGACCGCAGAACGCCGCCCGAACAAGGAGAGGGACCAACTTCGGCGGAAGTCGTGACAATACCCCCCGAGCCGCGCGTCGACACCGGCCTTGGGGACGACCCGGAGGCCGAGGCGCAGGGCGATCCGGAAGAAGACGGTGGAACTCCTACAGCATTGAAGGGTCCAACACGTCCTCGACCGGAACCCAGCACCTCTCCTCCGGACCGTATCCCTCCCACTCCACGAGATACTGAAGGCCCCTTGCCCGACGCCTCGAATCCAGGATGGAGCGAACAGAGTACGCCGGGGCCACCTCGATGTCCAGAGGGGGCGGAGGAACCTCCTGCACCTCAGACTCCTGGAGCAGACCAGCCACCACTGGCCTGAGGAGAGACACATGGAACGAGGAGTTAATGCAGTAATCGGGGGAAAGCTGTAAATCAGAATGTCATCAATATATACCACTACACCCTGCCCGTGCAGGTCCCTGAAAATCTTGTCTACAAAGGCTTGGAAGACTGATGGCGCATTCATCAACCCGTACGGCATGACAAGGTACTCATAGTGCCCTGAGGTGGTACTGAAAGCCGTCTTCCACTCGTCTCCCTCTCGGATACGCACCAGTCTAATTTGGTGAAGAAGCGCGCCCCGTGCATTGACTCAATCGCTGTGGCTATGAGTGGTAGCGGGTAACTATACCTCACAGTGATCTGGTTAAGACCCTGATAGTCAATACATTGGCGCAGACCTCCCTCCTTCACAAAAAATAAACTCGAGGAGACGGGTGAAGTGGAAAACTGAATGTACCCCTGACGCAGGGATTCGGAGACATATGTTTCCATAGCCTCCGTCTCCGCCTGTGAGAGGGGATACACGTGACTCCTGGGAAGTGCAGCGTCTACCAGGAGATTTATCGCACAATCGCCCCGTCGATGGGGTGGTAATTGAGTCGCCTTCTTTTTGGAGAAGGCGAGAGCCAAATCGGCATATTCAGGGGGAATGCGCACGGTAGAGACCTGGTCTGGACTTTCCACCGTAGTAGCATCAACGGAAACCCCTAAACACCTCCCTGAATACTCCCGCGACCACCCCGTGAGAGCCCTCTGTGGCCAAGAAACAGTGGGGCCATGACAAACTAACCAGGGTAGGCCTAGCACCACGGGAAACGCAGGAGAGTCAGCGTTGGCCCACTCCAGGGCTTTCCCGGTGAGGCACGAGACGAGGGCGGACACCCTCTCACGGCCCGAAGGAGCCGGGTGGACGGTGGCCAAGTATAGGTCCAGTTGTAAAAGAAACCCCTGGCAGTTCGCAGCCTTCCCATCGTATTCCTGGGGCAGGGAGAGACGAATCCCATTGGGACCAGGAGAAGGAGGGGCGCTTAGTGGAGACCCCGGTTGTGCTAGTGGTGGCACTGGGAGAACTCCCTGTCTCTGCCAGCGGTCCATAGTCTGGACAACGTGGTCCTTGGCGGTGCCAAGATGGTGGAGCATTGCTGTGTGCTCCCGGACGCGCTCCTCCACCCCTGTACCCGGGGTACCTGCTCCTGCTGACTCCATAGCTTGGGTCCGGAATTCTGTAACGTGGTGCGTACTGGCGGCAGAGAAGTCAGGCGCAGGAGAGCGAAAACTGATTTTTTAATTATAATTTTTTTACCTTTATTTAACCAGGTAGGCTAGTTGAGAACAAGTTCTCATTTGCCCACTGGCAAAGAAATGATCAGTCTATAATTTTAATAGTAGGTTTATTTGAACAGTGAGAGACAGAATAACAACAAAAAAATCCTGAAAAACTCATGTCAAAAATGTTATAAATTGATTCAAATAAACCTACAATTAAAATTATACACTGATCATTTCTTTGTCAGTGGGCAAACGTACAAAATCAGCAGCGGATCAAATACTTTTTTCCCTCACTGTAGCAATTAAACACTGGAATGGTAGATGTGCAGAAGATGAATGTACAAGGTTGATTGTTATCATGTTGCTGTCAGGGTCGTCTGTCTCTTTGATTTTCAGCTTCCACCCATTACAGATTCCCTCTGTCTTTATGGATGGGTAGTGAGAGCAGACTGCTGAGCGCCATGCATTTGGCTGGTCAGTGAGGAAGATGAGATTACTCACATGACCGTTTTTGTAGAGGTCTGCAAAAAGGGTTTCTGGCATCTCCTTTAGTAGTTTCTGTTTAAAAGCTTTCCTTGTTGTGTCATTTTTGGCCTCTGGAGGGAATGGACTCAGCGCTGAGGGGGAGTGGGGACATGCTGCTTGTGGGCTCTGCTCCTACTGCTGCTCTGTTCTGCTGCCCCATTGCCATGGCAACTAGTTTTGTTTGTCTGCTGCGGTTGCTAGCTAGCGCTAATTTAGCTCAAACTAGCAAAAAGAGTTTAAAATCTTTACACAAAAAAACATGTTTAATGTTAGAGTCCGTGCTCCTTTTTGGTTTACTCACTCAGTTTGGTTGTTTTAACTCCCCTTGCTAGGTTTGTTCTAGCTAATTGTTTCTGGCTAGCTTGTTAGCCTGCTGGCTAGGTTTTTGTTGTGTAGCTAACGTTAGCTAGCGAGAGTCAAAACTTCTTAACTTGAGGCGCAAAGTAACTTTTTTTCTATTGTGATTGAATAGAGTTGTTGTTCATCACTTCTTGTCTTTTTTTAGATTTGAGTGTTTATCTCATTCTAAAACCCCAAAACTGAAATATATCAGGAGCTCACATTGAACATGTGTGTAGCTCTCTCTCATCTCTCTTCAACCTGCCTTTCTCTTTCTTTTGTTCTTTTCTCCTCCATCACCTCCAGACCTCCATTACATCTCACCTCTGCTCTCTACTTCTCACTGCTCACTCTTCTCGGGCCATTTTCTGAGTTTCACATGATGTTGGACATTGTCTTGAGCCACAAGTACCACTGGCACTGAGTATTGCCACCAAGCTATGCAATGGAGTGGAATTGACATGATACCTTTAGATCAAATGTAATAATGTATTTTTTATATTTAATAACGTTGGACTTGGTTGGCTCTACCGTAGACGGCTTACAAGGCAAAGCCGGAGGAGCATCTGTGACTGTAGCCTGTGTGTGCGTGCTGATGCCCTTATTTCCATGGTAACTATGATCCAGCTGGGCTGATGAAAGTATGTCTCCTGCAGACACCTTTGTGTGCTCTCATTACTGCTCTGTGTGTGTCCCCTTCCAACTGAGAGAGGGGGAAGAGGAGAGGGGTGGCAGAAGAGAGGGGAGCATGCTGGAGAGGGGGAGGGGAGCATGTTGGGGGGGGGGTTGAGCAGAGGAGAGAAGAGGGATGGAGGTAGAGGGGAGAAGGGGGGCAGATGAGAGAAGAGAGGTAGAGAGATGGGAGGGGTGGGGAGAAGGGGGGGGGGGGGGCAGAGGGGAGCCGAGAGGTTGGGGGAAAGAAGAGAGGAGAAAAGACAGAAAGGGAGGGAGGGAAGGATTGATTGTGACAATCACCTCCTTGTTGTCAGAAAGAGGGATGATCGATACAAGTAAAACATGGTGGCAGTCAGAAAAAGAAGATGACAAAATATAGACGTGGGGAGTATTATTTTGGACAATTATTACTGTTGTGTGTGTGTAAGCCAGATGGCTCATACCACCTCTATCTATCTCCACTTGCATTGAATCATTACATCCTGGTTTCATAGAGGTGACATACACTACATGGCCAAAAGTATGTGGACACCGGCCAATCAAGTTCTTCCACAGCGATCTCGACATACCATTTCTGTATGGACCTTGCTTTGTGCACAGGGGCCATTGTCATGCTGAAACAGGAAAGAGCCTTCCCCAAGCTGTTGCCACAAAGTTGGAAGCACAGAATCGTCTACAATGCCATTGTATGCTGTAGCGTTACGATTTCCCTTCACTGGAACTAAGGGGACTAGACCGAACCATGAAAAACAGCCCCAGACCATTATTCCTCCTCCACCAAACTTTACAGTTGGCGCTATGCATTGGGGCAGTTAGCGTTCTCCTAACATCCGCCAAACCCAGATTTGTCTGTCGGACTGCCAGATGGTGAAGCGTGATTCATCACTCCAGAGACCGCTTTTCCACTGCTCAAGAGTCCAATGGCAGTGAGCTGTACACCACTCCAGCCGACGCTTGGCATTGCGCATGGTGATCTTAGGCTTGTTTGCGGCTGTTTCATGAAGCTCCCGACTAACAGTTATTGTGCTGCTGTTGCTTCCAAAGGCAGCTTGGAACTCAGTAGTGAGTGTTGCAACCGAGGACAGATGATTTTTACGTGATACGTGTTTCAGCATTCGGCAGTCCTGTTCTGTGAGCTTGTGTGGCCTACCACTTCACGGCTGAGCAGTTGTTGCTCCTAGATGTTTCCATTTCACAATAACACTTACAGTTGACCGGGGCAGTTCTAGCAGGGCAGAAATTTAACGAAACTGACTTTTTAGAAAGCAGGCATCCTATGACGGTGCCATGTTGAAAATCACTGAGCTCTTCAGTACGGGCCATTCTACTGCCAATGTTTGTCTATGGCGATTGCATGACTCTGTGCTCAATATTATACACCTGTCAGCAACAGGTGGGGCTGAAATGGCCGAATCCACTAATTTGAAGGGGTGTCCACATACTTTTGGAGTGTACATGATAGATGTCAAACATAAATGAAACATAGATCCGTTTGACCCCTACAATGACGCCTGCTGTTGTACTCACACCCTCCCCTCCTCCACGTCCTGTTAGACCGGCTCAGTCCAGATTGGCAAGGTTATTTTTATATGCCTCCATTCTGTGTCCCAAAAAGCACCCTATTCCCTCTGTAGTGCACTACTTTTGACCAGAGCCCTGTTTGGTGCACTATAGAGGGGTTAGGGTGCCATTTTGGGACAAACCTTATACTATACCTATTTAGCCATAAAGGTCTAACAGACATACCCTGACAGAGCTGTTTGCTTTGGAGCTGGTCGGATGATTAAGTTGTCACACGCTGTACAGATTTGATCGATTTGGTGTCTGAAAGGGCGTTTTATGGCGTTGATGGTTTTGAATGTAAAAGGAAGGACAGTGTAATGACTGAGAACACATTCTCATTTACAGCAACAATCTGGGGAATAGTTACAGGAGGGTGAATGAGCCAATTGGAATCTGGGGATGATTAGGTGGCCATAATGGTATGAGGGCCGGATTGGGAACTTATCCAGGACACTGGGGTTAACACCCCTACAATAAGTGCCATGGGATCTTTAGTGACCACAGAGAGTCAGAACACCTGTTTAATGTCCCATCTGAAAGACAGCACTCTACACAGGGCAATGTCCCCAATCACTGCCCTGGGGGATTGGGATTCTTTTTTTAAATGTTATTTTTTAGACCAGAGGAAAGAGTGCCTCCTACTGGCCCTCCAACACCACTTCCAGCAGCATCTGGTCTCCCATCCAGGACCAACCCTGCTCTGCTTCAGAGGCAAGCCAGCAGTGGGATGCAGGGTGGTATGCTGCTGGCAATGTCTTAGAGGAGTCTGTTGCCTTTTTAAACTGCTTGCACACCCAAACACCCCTTCACACACCCAAACACCCCACACACACATACCCAAACACCCCCCACACACACACCCAAACACCCCCCACACACACACACACTCAAACACCCCCCCCCCCACACACACCCAAACACCCCCTACACACATACCCAAACACCCCCCCACACACATACCCAAACACCCCACACACACACACCCAAACACCCCACACACACATACCCAAACACCCCACACACACATACCCAAACACCCCACACACACATACCCAAACACCCCACACACACACACACCCAAACACCCCCCCCACACACATACCCAAACACCCCCCCCACACACATACCCAAACACACCCCACACACACACCCAAACACCCCCCCACACACACACCCAAACACCCCCCCCACACACATACCCAAACACCCCACACACACATACCCAAACACCCCACACACACATACCCAAACACCCCACACACACATACCCAAACACCCCACACACACATACCCAACACCCACACACATATACCCAAACACCCCACACACATACCCAAGCACACCCCACACACACACCCAAACACCCCCCCACACACACACCCAAACACCCCCCCCACACACACCCAAACACCCCCCCACACACACCCAAACACCCCCCCCACACACATACCCAAACACCCCCCCACACACATACCCAAACACACCCCACCCACACACATACCCAAACACACCCCACCCAAACACACCCAAACACACCCCACCCAAACACACCCAAACACCCCCCCACACACATACCCAAACACACCCCACACACACACCCAAACACACCCCACACACACACCCAAACACACCCCACACACACACCCAAACACACCCCACACACACACCCAAACACCCCACACACACACCCAAACACCCCACACACACACACCCAAACACCCCACACACACATACCCAAACACCCCACACACACATACCCAAACACCCCACACACACATACCCAAACACCCCACACACACATACCCAAACACCCCACACACATATACCCAAACACCCCACACACATACCCAAGCACACCCCACACACACACCCAAACACCCCCCCACACACACACCCAAACACCCCCCCACACACACCCAAACACCCCCCCACACACATACCCAAACACCCCCCCACACACATACCCAAACACCCCACACACACATACCCAAACACCCCACACACACATACCCAAACACACCCCACCCACACACATACCCAAACACACCCCACCCAAACACACCCAAACACACCCCACCCAAACACACCCAAACACCCCCCACACACATACCCAAACACACCCCACACACATACCCAAACACACCCCACACACACACCCAAACACCCCACACACACACCCAAACACCCCACACACACACCCAAACACCCCACACACACACACCAAACACCCCACACACACATACCCAAACACCCCACACACACATACCCAAACACCCCACACACACATACCCAAACACCCCACACACATATACCCAAACACCCCACACACATACCCAAGCACACCCCACACACACACCCAACACCCCCCCACACACACACCCAAACACCCCCCCACACACACCCAAACACCCCCCCACACACATACCCAAACACCCCACACACACATACCCAAACACCCCACACACACATACCCAAACACCCCACACACACATACCCAAACACACCCCACACACACATACCCAAACACCCCCCACACACATACCCAAACACCCCACACACACATACCCAAACACCCCACACACACACACCCAAACACCCCCCCACACACATACCCAAACACCCCCCCACACACATACCCAAACACCCCCCCACACACATACCCAAACACCCCCCCACACACATACCCAAACACACCCCCACACACACACCCAAACACACCCCCACACACACACACCCAAACACCCCCCCACACACATACCCAAACACCCCACACACACATACCCAAACACCCCACACACACATACCCAAACACCCCACACACACATACCCCAAACTCCCCACACACACATACCCAAACACCCCACACACATATACCCAAACACCCCACACACATACCCAAGCACACCCCACACACACACCCAAACACCCCCCCCCACACACACCCAAACACCCCCCCACACACACCCCAAACACCCCCCACACACATACCCAAACACCCCCCCCACACACATACCCAAACACACCCCACCCACACACATACCCAAACACACCCCACCCAAACACACCCAAACACACCCCACCCAAACACCCACCCACACACATACCCAAACACACCCCACACACACACCCAAACACACCCCACACACACACCCAAACACCTCACACCCACACCCAAACACCCCACACACACACCAAACACCCCACACACACACACCCAACACCCCACACACACATACCCAAACACCCCACACACACATACCCAACACCCCACACACATATACCCAAACACCCCACACACATACCCAAGCACACCCCACACACACACACCCAAACACCCCCCCCCCACACACACCCAAACACCCCCCCACACACACCCAAACACCCCCCCACACACATACCCAAACACCCCACACACACATACCCAAACCCCCCACACACACATACCCAAACACACCCCACACACACATACCCAAACACCCCACACACACATACCCAAACACCCCACACACACATACCCAAACACCCCACACACACATACCCAAACACCCCACACACACATACCCAACACCCCACACACACATACCCAAACACCCCACACACACATACCCAAACACCCCCACACACACATACCCAAACACCCCACACACACACACCCAAACACCCCACACACACATACCCAAACACCCCACACACACATACCCAAACACCCCACACACACATACCCAAACACACCCCACCCACACACATACCCAAACACACCCCACCCAAACACACCCAAACACACCCCACACACACACCCAAACACCCCCCCACACACATACCCAAACACACCCCACACACACACCCAAACACACCCCACACACACACCCAAAGACCTCACACACACACCCAAACACCCCACACACACACCCAAACACCCCACACACACACACCCAAACACCCCACACACACATACCCAAACACCCCACACACACATACCCAAACACCCCACACACATATACCCAAACACCCCACACACATACCCAAGCACACCCCACACACACACCCAAACACCCCCCCCACACACACACCCAAACACCCCCCCCACACACACCCAAACACCCCCCCACACACATACCCAAAACACCCCACACACACATACCCAAACACACCCCACACACACATACCCAAACACCCCACACACACATACCCAAACACCCCACACACACATACCCAAACACCCCACACACACATACCCAAACACCCCACACACACATACCCAAACACCCCACACACACATACCCAAACACCCCACACACACATACCCAAACACCCCACACACACATACCCAAACACCCCACACACACACGAACGTACGCTAGGGCTGGGCTATATTGCCTAAAACTCATATCTCGATTCTTTCAAAATTATGGGCGACAAAATATATATCTTAATAAAAAAATGTTATGTTTTTTCTACATGCTTCGTTGTAGGTAAAATCCACTGCATTTAAAACATTTAGCAATAATATATTGAATTCAGAGTTTGTGTAGTTATACCACGGCTGAATATATTCCTTCCACATCAATAAGATAATAATAATAATAATGTCATTATTTTATCAAAATAGTTGTATCTGCTTTTTTTTGCAATAATCACTGATCTGGCTTTCAGGTCAGTCTATAAAAATGCCCTTTTTGTTACAAATGTAACCAGAACCATGCGCAATGTACATTCACTAATAATGTAGCAGGCATTATAGAACACTGGTCTCATAAACAATCTTTCAAGCACAAGCCCACGTTCTAGTGAATAGCCAGCTAATATTTATATTTCAAGTTTAGCCAACTTGGCATTAGGTATAATTTCACAAGCTCTGAATTCAGCTAACAAGGCAAAACAGTTGAATTGTTGTGAACACACCCTTCTGTCCGTCTCCAACTGTTTGAACAGCATGCTAGCCTGTCCACTTTGTTCAGATTGTTGAAATCAAGCGGCTTACCTTATTTCTCAGAATTAGAACGAGTTGCTAATTTCTTATATAATTGGTTAATGCTTATTGCACAGTTATAAAACACAGACTAAACAGCTAGTATAACAATCTTTATTTGACTAAAATGCTGCTAGCGATATGTGGTACCATAGAGCCATGCGTCCTCTGAAACACAACCCAACCAAGCCACGCTGCCTCTTGACACAATGCCCACTTAACCTGGAAGCCAGCCGCACCGACGTGGCCGCTGGGCCAATTGTGCGCCGCCCCATGGGTCTACTGGTCGCAGCCGGCTGCTGCAGAGCCTGGACCCCAATGGTTTCTATTCGCTTATTTTGAACCTAAGCTTGTCGCCTGCCTTCCGCCTTTGGGACAATGACTCCCATTGTTAGGGTGGAGACATGAGCATCTCATCATTATATATAGATCTCTGATGGAAATGGGAAGGTGCACACAACACAGAAGGAGCGAAGGAGACAAGACCAAAAAGACAACATGAGAACAAGCGGACATAAACGCTCCAAAAAACAAAAAATACAAAAAACCTTGATTCTGCAATACAGGCATATGGAATATCACGCAAAAACATATAGTACCAGTCAAAAGTTTGGACACACCTACTCATTCATGGGTTTTTCTTGATTTTACTATTTTCTACATTGTGAAATAAAATATATGGAATGATGTGCTAGCAAAACAGTCCTGTAGCTTGGCATCTGCTTCATAAAAAAGTGGTCAGATGAAGCAGATGCTAAGCTACAGGACTGTTTTTGCTAGCACAGACTGGAATATGTTCCGGGATTCCTCCAATGGCATTAAGGAGAACACCACATCAGTCACTGGCTTCATCAAGTGCATCGATAATGTCGTCCCCACAGTGACTGTACGTACATACCCCAACCAGAAGCCATGGATTACAGGAAACATCTGCACTGAGCTAAAGGGTAGGAGCGGGACTCTAACCCGGAAGCTTATAAGAAATCCCGCTATGCCCTCCGACGAACCATCATAGGCAAAGCGTCAATACAGGACTAAGATCGAATCGTACTACACCGGCTCCGACGCTCGTCGGATGTGGCAGGGCTTGCCCAGATGGGATGGCGTATCGCTGCAGAATGCTGTGGTTGCCATGCTGGTTAAGTGTGCCTTGAATTCTACACCCTCGAATGCATTAGATCTCTCTCTCTCTCTCTCTCTCTCTCTCTCACACACACACACACACACACACACACACACACACACACACACACACACACACACACACACACACACACACACACACACACACACACACACACACACACACACACACAAGTAGCTCCATGCCTAGGAGCCATATCTCTTCTCTTTCTGACCCATTTTCCCATGCACTGTCACTGGACAATGCCCTCTCCCCTTCTCTCTCCCTTCGCAGACAAAAGCTGTTGGTCTCCATGGAGAGACACACACTAATTATAGATCAGCTGTGTTAAATAATGACACCCACTACATCATCTTGACGTAGCTCTTTCCTGCAGTCAAAGGACCTAGTGGCCTCATGGGTGGAATGTTATTCATATTTTTGATAATGAATAAATATATGATAAAAACTGCCAAAAAGTAATGTGTTTCTATGTCAAACAGTTTTGTTATATTTCAGTCTTCTGTGATGTATATACAAAGTGTAATATTGAGATGAAAACTCAAAATGTAATAAATGAACTCTATATCTGACATGGTACAGGTGTCTTCTTTTTTAAGCCCATAACCATGTGTGTGTGAGGTGGATACTTTGGTTTCAAAGTAGATTCGTTTAAGACTACCAAGAAACACTCTGTATGACCCTGATTTAGCCCACTTCAGTAAAAGGTTAAGGACCGTTTTATTATGTGGGCCATGAGAGCATTGTGTGTGTGTGTGATGGGTAAACCACTTCCTGTCATAGACTGATTACTGCTGGAGAGGGATGGAGTGTGTGTGTGTGTGTGTGTGTGTGTGTGTGTTGGTTCTTCCATCCTTGTGGAGACCTAAAATCCCCTAAAGTCCCCACAAGGATAGTAAAACAAGGAATATTCTACCTTGTGGGGACATTTCCCACGTCCGCATGAGGACAAAGGCTATTTTAAGCTTAAGGGTTAGGTTTAGGGTTACAGTTAGGGTTATGGTCAGGAGTTAAGTTTGGGGTAGGGTTATGTCAGGTTAGGGTTAAGGGTTCGGGAAAATGTGATTTTGAACGGAAATTAATTTTAGGTCCCCACGAGGATAGAAGAACATAACGTGTGTGTGTGTGTGTGTGTGTGTGTGTGTGTGTGTGTGTGTGTGTGTGACACAGACCTGTCGTCATGATCACAGGGCTGATAAGTGTTACTATACTAGTTGACTATACTAGTATGACTAGTGCTGCTGAGAGGATAATGTTCCATATGTTGACCACAGGGAGTTGAACTGGGATATACTGTGACTAGCTCATATTATATATGAAATCAGGTTGTTAGGTTATTGCACTTAAATAAAAAGTATGTGACTTACTCCAGCACGCTCTGTATTATGCATATTGTGAGAGCTCTGTGTGGGCTCCTAGACTTGCCGTAGTGAAGGTTATGGCTAGTGTGGGAACTCTAAACAATGTGTCTTACTAAGCTCTGTTCCCACGTCCCTCTCCCTTACACAAACACACACACACACACACACACACACACACACACCACACACACACACACACACACGCGCGCGCACACACACACACACACACACACACACACACACACACACACCACCACCACCAAGCTAATGCAAAATATAGTTTAATTACTAGTTAAACTATATGTAGTTCACTACTCTGCCACACTGCAAGTCTACACACTTCACACGCCGCCTTCGGATGCTCACACACACATACAAAGAAACAAACGCATACGTACACACACACACACACACACACACACACACACACACACACAAACACGTAGAGAGAGAGAAGGTTACTGTAGTGCATCTAGCTAACTGGAGCTCTGATGCTGTGGATCTGTTGACAGTTTCTGTTTATGCTGCACATGTTTGATGCTGTTTGGATATGAGCATCTCTCTCTCCCTCTGGCTCGCCCTGAAAGTATATGTGTGTTGGTTTCTCTCTCTCTGTACGAGTGATTGTGTCTGTGTATGTATGTGTTTATTCCTTTCTCCGTGTGTGTGTGGTTTTCTTTCTGTACAGTATGTGGGGGTATGTGTGTGAGCACCCGAAGGCGATGAAGAGTTCCATTATAGCACTGTCTGCGTATGCAGATGACGTGACAGTTTTTATTACAGGGAGTGAGGATGTTAAGGTTCTCTCAAACGCTCTAAAGGTGTATGAGAGGTCCTCAGCTAGAGTTAATTGGGGAAAGAGTGAAGCGCTGTGGGCAGGTCAGCTTCAGATGGGGTCCACTCCACGGTTAAGAGGGGGGATTCAGTGGGGCAGAGATGGGATGAAGACTTTGTTTTTTTCCCTAGGCTCCCATGTCTTTTGAAAAAAGAACTGTGAGGGTGTAGTGGAGAAGGTGTGTGCCAGATAGTCTAGGTGGAAAAGGGTGCAACCCCAGCTGTATTATAGGGGAAGGGTGCTGGTAATAACCTAGCCGTCTCTACCCTGTGGCACAGACTAATGATTTTACAGCCACCGGGGAGGACTGATAAAGAGCTTCAGAGGACCCTTGTTAATTTCTTCTGTTCTGGACAACATTGGATTAAAGCTGCAGCCCTGTACCTGCCACTACACGAGGATGGGCAAGGCTTGGTGGACATTTCTTCTGGTCTGGACAACACTGGATTAAAGCTGCAGCCCTGTACCTTCCACTACACGAGGATGGGCAAGGCCTGGTGGATATATCTTCTAGGATTATGTCTTTCTGGCTTCAAGCAGCCCCAGAGACTGTTGTGCAGAGAGAGTTCTAGCTGGGTCGACACAGCCTATACATTAATGAGGAGAGTAGGCTGTTTGGGCTTAGACAATAACCTTTTCCTCATAAGGCCAGAGGGGGGTTTGTCTGGCCTGACTCCATTCTATGAGTCTGTTATGCAGGCTTGGAGAGTTTTGGGGGGTACCAAGCTGGGTCATCTGATGTGGAGCAGGAGCAGATCGTTGGAGGAGCTGGGAGAAAGAGCGGGGATCCGATCATCTCGCCTACTGAGGAAGGTTGCCGCTGAGGTCTGTGATTACTTGCCAGTACTTCATCGGCAGAATGTGACTGATACTTCCAATTCTGATCAGTGGATGGAGGGTCTGGATGATGTGTTCCCTGTGCTGAATGTTAGTACTGCGGTGGGGGCATTAGAGGAGGATGGAGGTCTGGATGATGTGTTCCCTGTGCTGAACGTTAGTGCTGCGGTGGGGGCATTAGAGGAGGATGGAGGGGTCTGGATGATGTGTTCCCTGTGCTGAATGTTAGTGCTGCGGTGGGGGCATTAGAGGAGGATGGAGGGTCTGGATGATGTGTTCCCTGTGCTGAATGTTAGTGCTGCGGTGGGGGCGTTAGAGGAGGATGGAGGGTCTGGATGATGTGTTCCCTGTGCTGAATGTTAGTGCTGCGGTGGGGGCATTAGAGGAGGATGGAGGGTCTGGATGATGTGTTCCCTGTGCTGAATGTTAGTGCTGCGGTGGGGGCGTTAGAGGAGGATGGAGGGTCTGGATGATGTGTCCCTGTGCTGAATGTTAGTGCTGCGGGGGGGCATTAGAGGAGGACGTGGGGATGCTGCTTTCCTTCCATACCCCGGAGCTGGGGGAGTTCAAGGCGGTGGGAAAAGAAGGCCATGTTCATAATATGTGTAAAAGTGTCCCGTGCTTCTTCCCTAGAAGGGGTAAAATCAACAAGATGGGCAGGTGTGTTTGGTCCAGGTGCCTCCTCAAAAGACTGTTGGAGGTCTTTATATAAACTGCCTATTGAAACGAGGACAGCTGACCTCCAATGGAGGATAATACATGGAGCCATAGCCACCAACATGCATCTGGTACACCTGGACCCTACTGTTGGGGAGGGGTGTCCATTCTGTGGTGAGTCTGAAACTCTGGCACGTCTATTCTTATAGTGTCCCCGGTTGGTCGGGATGATTAAACTGATCACTGGTTGGTTCTCAGCTCTGGGAGAGGTTTTCTCTTTCCTACTGTTTTATATTTGGGCCAAAGTATAGATTTAGTCGAATGGATGTAGTTCTCTTGATTAACTTTGTGTCAGGGCAGCTAAATTAGCAATACGAAAGTCACGAAAGAACAGTATTCCAGGCCTGGGGTCTGTGGGTGTGGTGGGAATGCTGGATGGGATGTTGGCAGCTAGACTGAAGGTTGAGTTTGCGTATGTAAGGGGTGCGTACTGGCGGCAGAGAAGTCAGACGCAGGAGAGCAAAACCTGTGGTTCCAACAGCTCAGTTTAATAAATAAAACCCATCGGATTACAGAACAATAATACATTTGATTTTGAACGGAAATTAATTTTAGGTCCCCACGAGGATAGAAGAACATAACGTGTGTGTGTGTGTGTGTGTGTGTGTGTGTGTGTGTGTGTGTGTGACACAGACCTGTCCTCATGATCACAGGGCTGATAAGTGTTACTATACTAGTTGATAACCCGACGCATAACCCGACGCACACCAGAACATAACGTGCACAAGCACTTACAAAAAACAATACCTGACAAGGACATGTGGGGAAAAGAGGGTTAAATACACAACATGTAATCGATGGGATTCAAACCAGGTGTGTGGGAAGACAAGACAAAACAAATGGAAAATGAAAAGTGGATCGGCGGCTAGAAGACCGGTGACGTCGACCGCCGAACGTCGCCCGAACACGGAGAGGGGACCGACTTCGGAGGACGTCGTGACAGCGTATTACACAATGGTTAAGAACATTGGGCTATTTATGAGTATATGGGGTATTCAGAGGCTGTTGTGTTTAGTTACTGTGGTGGAAGATTCGGTGTTGTGTTTTTAATTGATGTTTAATCATGTTTTTGTTTGTTTGAGTTGTTTATTGTTTTGTGGGTTCCCAGACCCAATAAAGTAAAAAAATCTTTCTCGCTCTCTCTCTCAATTCAATTCAATTCAATTCAATTTAAGGGCTTTATTGACATGGGAAATGTATCTTTACATTGCCAAAGCAAGTGAAGTAGATAATAAACAAAAGTGAAATAAACAATAAAATCAACATTACACTTCCAAAAGAATAAAGACATTTCAAATGTCATATTATGTATATATACAGTGTTGTAATGATTTGCAAATAGTTCAAGTACGAACGGAAAATAAATAAACATAAATGTAGGTTGTAGTTACAATGTTGTTTGTTCTTCACTGGTTGACCTTTTCTTGTGGCAACAGGTCACACATCTTGCTGCTGTGATGGCACACTGGTATTTCACCCAGTAGATATGGGAGTTATCAAAATTGGGTTTGATTTTGAATTCTTTGTGGGTCTGTGTAATCTGAGGGAAATCTCTCTCTTTTTCCCCCTCTCTCTTTCCCTCCACCCCCTCTCTGTTTCACTATATCTGTTTCTCTCTCTCATTTCCGCATATGTTGAACCTCTTTTAGATAATCTCAGGTGTTTGTGCTGTGCCCGCCATCCGTTGAGACACAGCATGCTCTTGAATCAAATGGATTGGAAGTAATATCTTATTTAAACCCACAAAACAACATCTCTGGATTTGTCCCTTGAATCACAGGTGGCTGCTATGTGTGACACAGAGAGAAGGATGAGGGAGAAAGAGGAGAGAGAAAGTGGGTGGGGAAAAAACGAGACAGGTGGATAGCCCGAGAGAAAGGAGAGGGAGGGCCAGTGGTACATATTTGTGTGATGTTACTGTACAGAATTTATTGCAAGATGAATTATTTGGGGTGGTCCTGGCCTGAAAATACTGTCAACCACCTACTGTAGCTAGCTACAAGCCAAACACACTAATGTTATCATGTCACAATGTGCATTTCTAGCTTTAGCTAGTTAGCTAACGTTAGCTAGTTGAAATAAAGGCATTGGGCATCTTGTGGGGTTTATGCAGTGTAACTACATGATGCTATAGTTAGATTCCTTAAGTACAAACGGTCCGAATACAGAAGATGCTAGCTAGCTAGCTAGCTACGTAGCAGTGTTAGCTAGCTTGAACATTGAACACATTAAAGTTAGCAGCTAATTTAGATAGCAGGCTAAAACGCAATCTAACACCTGTCCATGAGAATGGTAGCCATTTTGGCGTCACTCTTACCACCTTTCAAAATTAATTCCAATGTTTTCCGGTTTCTGTTTTGGTCCTTTTTCTCACTTCTTTTTCTCTTATGGGGTCGAGTTGATTCAGATCCAAGAACCGAGAAGGATGCTTGTTTATGTTGTCCCTACTACAAGGACAGTTTATCTGCAAACAAGTTAGCTAGCTTGCTGGCTTCGTCTGCTCTGTGTTTGTTTCTGGCGGCTGTAATGTTAGCTTGCAAGTGACTTTAAGTTCACCAGCTCTGGGGCAGTAGGGTCATTCGAGTAGGCGGGATTTAACGCAACAACACACCTAGCCCTGGAGGCCAGCCCAAAAGCAATCCCTTTTGCATGGGAAAACACAGAATCCTACTTAAAAACTGCAATATGTAACTTTTTGGGTGATCTGCCCAAATTCACATAGAAATATGAGTTATAGATCAGTCATTTTCATCGAAAGCAAGTCTAAGAAGTGGTAGATCTGTTCTACTGTATGTGTGGTACTTCTGTGCTTCCCGTGCTTAAGTGTAGTTTTTGTGTCTTTTACTTTCGGTTTTGTACACCAGCTTCAATCAGCTAAAAATATAATAATTTTGGTCATATAAAATATATATTTACAGCGGTTTTAGATGGTAAAATTATTCTCTACACTATACTTGCTTGTTTTTGTCACATAAACTGATATTAATCAAACTATTTGTCACGCCCTGACCTGAGAGAGCCTTTTTTATGTCTCTATTTAGGTTTGGTCAGAGTGTGATTTGGGTGGGCATTCTATGTCCTTTTTTCTATGCTTTGTATTTCTTTGTTTTGGCCTGGTATGGCTCTCAATCAGGGACAGCTGTACATCGTTGTCGCTGATTGGGAGTCATACTTAGGCAGCCTGTTTTCCTTTGGGGTTTGTGGGTAGTTAATTTCTGTTTAGTGTTTTGTTATACCTGACAGAAGTGTTTGGCTTGCTGTCATTTTCTTGATTTGTTCAAAGTGTCTCGATTACAATTAATATGAGCACGCAACACGCTGCGCCTTGGTCTACTCCTTCAGGACAGCCGTTACACTATTAAAAAATTGCAACCAGGGAATGTGCCCCGGCAGATTAGTCGAATCCCCTCACTGTGAAAGTAACTGCCGCATAAAACAGCTGGCCGCGAGGCTTACAAGGCCGAATTCAAATGCCGACATCAAATTCAAAGCAATTTCAAAAGCAATCGGTGCTCTGCCTAAACAGCTGACCGGCAAAGCAAGCTGTCTGACACTGTGTCTGCTCTCTGCTTTCTTAAAGTGAGAGAATGGCACGCATGCTAGCAACTTCTCTTCGAGCGATGCTCCACATGTTCCTAAAGCCAGCCATCCAATACGCTAAACAGCCGTTGCATTTTAATTAGGATTGGATCATTTTTGGTTTGAGCTAGGGTATGGAGACAACTGATGACCCTGGGGAGGGCTGGAGAGAGAGAGAGAGAGGGGAGATGGATTATGTTTGATGTCATTATATTATAGCTTTGATTATTTTTGGGGGGACAGGTAGATAAGGTATTACAGTTATTAATACAGTTCAATTATTATCTTGTGTAAATTCTTCCGGTTTACATACAGTACCAGTCAAAGTTTGGACACACCTTCTCATTCAAGGGTTTTTCTTTATTTTTATTATTTTCTACATTGTATAATAATAGTGAAGACATCAACTATGAAATAACACATATGGAATCATGTAGTAACCAAAAAAGTGTTAAACAAATGAAAATATATTTTATATTTGAGATTCTTCAAAGTAGCCACCCTTTGCCATGATGACAGCTTTGCGCACTCTTGGCATTCTCTCAACCAGCTTAATTTGGTAATCACCTGGAATGCATTTCAATTAACAGGTGTGTCTTCTTACAAGTTAATTTATGGAATTTCTTTCCTTCTTATTGCATTTGAGCCAATCAGTTGTGTTGTGACAAGGTATGGGTGGTATACAGAAGTCCATATTATGTCAAGAACAGCTCAAATAATAGAAATGACAGTCCATCATTACTTTAAGACATGAAGGTCAGTCAATCCGGAAAATTGAAAGAACTTTGAAAGTTTTCTCAAGTGCAGTCACAAAAACCATCAAGCGTTTTGATTAAACTGGCTCTAATGAGGAACGCAACAGGAAAGGAAGACCAAAAGCTACCTCTGCTGCAGAGGATACGTTCATTAGAGTTACCAGCTGCAGCCCAAATAAATGCTTCACAGAGTTCAAGTAACAGACACATCTCAACATGAACTGTTTAGAGGAGACTTGCTTGAATCAGGCCTTCATGGTCGAATTGCTGCAAAGAAACCACTACTAAAGGACACCAATAAGAAGAAGAGAATTGCTTGGGCAAAGAAACATGAGCAATAGACATTGGACCGGTGGAAATCTGTCTTTTGGTCTGATGAGTCCAAATTTGAGATTTTTGCTTCCAACCGCTGTGTCTTTGTGAGACGCAGAGTAGGTGAACGGATGATCTCCACATGTGTGGTTCCCACCGTGAAGCATGGAGAAGGAGGTGTGATGGTGTCGGGGTGCTTTGCTGGTGACACTGTCAGTGATTTTATTTAGAATTCAAGGCACAATTAACCAGCGTGACTACCACAGCATTCTGCAGCGATACGCCATCCCATCTGGTTTGCGCTTAATATCACGTTTCAGGTAACACCCAAATGCAGGCTGTATTGAAGTAACAATGTTTATTACAGCAACAGGGACAGGCAAATGACAGGTCAAGGCAGGCAGGGGTCGATAATCCAGAGTAGTGTCAAAGGCACAGGACGGCAGGTAGGCTCAGGGTCAGGTCAGGCAGAGGTCGGTAATCCAGAGTAGTGGCAAAGCAACAGGACGGCAGGCAGGGTCAGGTCAGGCAGCGGTCGGTAATCCAGAGTAGGGGCAAAGGCACAGGATGAAAACCAGGAGAACAAGAGAGAGAAAAAAGAGAGACTGGGGAAAAGCAGGAGCTGAGACAAAACGCTGGTTGACTTGACAAACAAGATGAACTGGCAAAGACAGACAGAAAACACAGTTATAAATACCCAGGGGATATGTGGAGAAGAGGGTGAAACCTGGAGGGGGGTGGAGACAAGCACAAGGACAGGTGAAACAGATCAAGGCGTGACATTGATGGACTATCATTTGTTTTTCAACAGGACAATGACCCAACACACATCCAGGCAGTGTAAGGGCTATTTTACCAAGAAGGAGAGTGATTGAGTGCTCCATCACATGACCTGGCCTCCACAATCACCCGACCTCAACCCAATTGAGATGGTTTGGGATGAGTTGGACCACAGAGTGAAGGAAAAGCAGCTAACAAGTGCTCAACAGTCTTGTGGGAACTCCTTCAAGACTGTTGGAAAAGCATTCCAGGTGAAGCTGGTTGAGAGAATGCCAAGAGTGTGCAAAGCTGTCATCAAGGCAAAGGGTGGCTACTTTGAAGAATCTAAAACCTAAAATATATTTTCGTTTGTTAACCACCTTTTTTGGTTACTACATGATTCCATATGTGTATTTCATAGTTTTGACATTCACTATTATTCTACAATGTAGAAAATAGTAATAATAAGTAAAAAACCCTTGAATGAGTAGGTGTGTCCAAACTTTTGACTGGTACTGTAGTTATAGATCTCATTTTGATTACTGTTACAGTGCTATTTGGGTTGTTAATTGGATTTGTCACGACGTTCTGAATTACATTTTTTTTGTAGTACTCTTTTTCTTTAGTAACATTTTAATTATTTGTGTACTTGTTTGTCATTTTACTGCGTTGTTTGAAGCTAATAACATAAGCATTTCGCTGCACATGTTATAACATCTGCTAAACTGTGTATGTGACTAATAAACTTTGATTTAGATTATATTTTTTATTAGGCCATTTTAAGGCTTACAGGGGACGGTAGTGAGAGTTGGCTTGTCGGTCACCCTGTTGGCATCTTTCTCTTCTCATTTAAGTTACTTAAAGCTCTGTATAGATCTGAAATGATTAGATAGGTGTACAGTGCGTTCGGAAAGTATTCAGACCCCTTCCCTTTTCCACATTTTGTTACGTTACAGCCTTATTCAAAAATTGATTAAATGACATTTTTCCCTCATCAATCTACACACTGCACCCATAATGACAAAGCCAAAACAGCTTAGCAAATGTATTAAAAATAATAAAAAACACCTTATTTACATAAGTATTCAGACCGTTTACGATGAGACGTTGAGAAATTGAGCTTAGGTGCATCCTGTTTCCATTGATCATCATTGAGAGTTTCCTACACATTTACATTTTTTACATTTTAGTCATTTAGCAGACGCTCTTATCCAGAGCGACTTAGTTGTGAATGCATACATTTCATTTCATGCATTTTTTCAATTTAAAAGTTTTGTATTTTTTTTGTACTGGCCCCCTGTGGGAATCGAACCCACAACCCTGGCGTTGCACACACTATGCTCTACCAACTGAGCCACAGGGAAGACCTTGGTTAGACTCCACCTGTGGAATATTCAATTGATTAGACATGTCTATATAAGGTCCCCCAGTTGACAGTGATGTCAGAGCAAAAATCAAGCCATGAGGTCGAAGGAATTGTCCAAAGAGCTCTGAGACAGGATTGTGTCGAGACACAGATCTGGGGAAGGGTACCGAAGAATGTATGCAGCATTGAAGGTCCCCAAGAACATAGGGACCTCCATCATTCTTAAATGGAATAAGTTTGGAACCAACAAGACTCTTCCTAGAGCTGGCCGCTCGGTCAAACTGAGCAATTGGGGGAGAAGGGCCTTGGTAAGGAGGTGACCAAGGACCCGATGGTCACTCTGACAGAGCTCAAAAGTTCCTCTGTGGAGATGGGAGAACCTTCCAGAAGGACAACCATCTTTGCAGCACTCCACCAATCAGACCTTTATGGTACAGTGGCCAGACAGAAGTCACTCCTCAGTAAAAGGCACATGACAGCCTGCTTGGAGTTTGCCAAAAGGCACCTAAAGACTCTCAGACTGTGAGAAACAAGATTCTCTGGTCTGATGAAACCAAGATTGAACCCTTTGGCCCGAATGCCTAGCGTCACTTCTGGAGGAAACCTGGCACCAACCCTACGGCGAAGCATGGTGGTAGTGGTGGCTGAATTTTTGTTCAGAGGCAGTTACTGGGAGACTAGTCAGGATCGAGGGAAAGATGAACGGAGCAAAGTACAGAGTGATCTTTGATGAAAACCTGCTCCAGAATGCTCAGGACCTCAGACTGGGGCAAAGGTTTACCTTCCAACAGGACATCGACCCTAAGCACACAGCCAAGACAACGCAGGAGTGGCTTCGGGACAAGTCTCTGAATGCCCTTGAGTGGCCCAGCCAGAGCCCGGACTTGAACCCGATCTAACATCTTTGAAGAGACCTGAAAATAGCTGTGCAGCGACTCTCTCCCAATCCAACCTGAAAGAGCCTGAGAGGATCTGCAGAGAAGAATGGGAGAAACTCCTCAAATACAGGTGTGCCAAGCTTGTAGCGTCATACCCAAGAAGACTCAAGGCTGTAATTGCTGCCAAAGGTGCTTCAACAAAGTACTGAGTAAAGAGTCTGAATACTTATGTAAATGTGATATTTCAGTTTGCTATTTCTAATAAATGTATACTGGTTTTGATTTGTCATTATGGGGAATTGGTGTAGATTAATGAGCAAAAAATTAGAATAAGGCTGTATCGTAACAGAATGTGGAAAAAGTCAAGGGGTCTGAATACATTCAGAATACACTGTAGATATCCTCTGATCAGGAATTTGGGCCATATTGCTTATCTACCTAATGCTTTCAGCTCTACACTAGTACCCTAGCAGTTAGGGTGTCGTGGTAGGAAGTGTGTTGATTTGGGAACTGGGCCCTCCTCAGTTCTACTACCCTATATATATGCCACTCCAATCTGTCTCTCCCCTGTACATTTTAAAATGACGGGCCACTATTACCACATATGAGTTAAATTGGGACAGCACTCACACTAACGGGTGCAACAAATATAGCCTCTTACAAGGCACGCCTCAAAATATGTTAATTCGGTTTTTGTCTCACCAAAAATACAGTACGGTACTGTATTCTGTGGGATGGAATTACAGTAACATTTGAAATACAGCAATTTCCCTGCCACAACATTTTCCCACAATGAACCGTGATTTACATTATGCTGCAGCATATTGCTTGTATTTTACTGTAGATAATACCCCAATGAACCCCTTAGTGACACTCTGGCCACTTTTGGTCTTAGTCCACCCAGCCCCAGCTGGCACTGAACTCCCCCCGCCCCTACTCCTCCCTCCATCCGTCCTTCCCTTCCTTTCTGCCCTCAGCTGTCCTCTTCTCCCCGTGGTCTATCTCTCTACTCCTCTCTTTCGTTCTCTCTGTCCTTCATTCAAGGCCTCATCCAATCTCTCCCCCCCTTCTCTCTCTCTGATGAGATAAGGGACTCATTCCATCTGCTTATTCTCCCTCTCTTCTTCTTCCCTCTTCCCCTTTCCCCAGGCCCCTTCTCCTCCACTATCCTCCTCCTGTCCTTCCCTCCCCGTCCCTCTGTTTACAATGTATAGATAGATCTTAATGAGATAGATTAATCATAGTTTACAGTGAGAGTAAGATGTCCGACGTGATGTTAGCTAGCGCTGAAAACATTCATACTAAGTTTTTAAAAGTTGACATTTAATGACCTCTCACTCCTCTCCGCACCTTTCATCTGTCCTCCCTTCCCTCTATTATACCCTTATCCCATCTGTCCTCCCTTCCCTCTATTATACCCTTCATCCCATCTTCTCTTTCCCTCTTAACCCTTCATCCCATCTTTCTCCCCATCTTCTCTTTTCCTCTCTTCCTCCCTCATTACTGTCTTAACTTGTTTAGAGAGAAATTATAAAACCCTACTATACTATTACTAACTCGTACTACTACTAGTACTAGTACTACTACTACCCCCTACTAGGATTACTATACTACAGTACTACTATACTACTCTTACTACTACTCGCTATTACTATTACTCAACTACTACTAGTACTATTACTACTACTAGTACTATTATACTATTACTATTACTCGTACTACTACTAGTATATTACTACTACTAGTACTATTACTACTAGTACTTACTACTATAGTACTATTACTACTATTACTACTACTAGTACTATTACTACTACTAGTACTATTACTACTAGTACTATTACTACTATTACTATTACTCGTACTACTACTAGTACTATTACTATACTTACTATTACTACTACTAGTACTATTACTACTACTAGTACTACTACTACTATTAATATTACTCGTACTACTAGTACTATTACTACTACTAGTACTATTACTACTATGTACTACTACTACTATTACTATTACTAGTACTATACTAGTACATTACTACTACTAGTACTATTACTACTACTAGTACTATTACTACCACTATTACTACTACTACTATTACTATTACTCGTACTACTACTAGTACTATTACTACTACTAGTACTATTACTACTACTAGTACTATTACTAACACTATTACTACTACTACTACTACTATTACTAGTACTTTTACTACTAGTACTGTTACTACCACTATTACTACTACTACTACTAGTACTACTATTACTATACTACTACGAGTACTATTACTAGTGCTATTACTACTATTATATTACTGGTCTACTGGTACTAGTACTATTACTATACTAGTACATTAACTACTATTACTATTACTAGTACTATTACTCGTCATTAATCTGTAGTACCAGCTGCTTTAGTGTTGTTGTCTCTCACCTAGCGACTAGAGAAACAACCCACTAGTTGAATCAACCTTCAACACATTACTACAGTGCATGTCTACACTGTAGCTTAAAAGGACTGGCAGGTTCACCCGTTCGTGGACCTTGTTGCCATGCATCCATAAACCTATTCTCCCGGTGCATTAGTGTCTGTTTGGGCAGCGGATGGGCTGAGTGTCTGGTGTAAGTGGATCCATAAGCTGGTGAGACCTAGAGGGGTTGGGGCCAAATTGCCCTTGAAGGACACTTTAATGAAGTCCAGTTGGACAGGACAAGAGGGAGTCACGGCTGTGTCCAAAATGGCACCCTATCTCCTATATAGTGCACTACTTTTGACCAGGACCCATAATAGGGTGCAATTTGGGCCACACACCCACTGTGTGATTTAGACAGAGCACAGGTAGGCAGACAGCACTGTGTGTGTGTTTGTTCTCCACCTCTTTCCTCCGTACAGTAAGACAGGTTATAACCAGTGCTATAGAGGTGGAGGGATGGTCCCTGGTTCTAGGAGGGGGCTGTCCCCCTCCAGGGAGGGCACTGTCCTCTGAAACGCGTCCCCACTGGCTGTGGGTGCGTCCCAAATATCATCGGTCAATAGGAGTGCCCTATAGGGAATATAGGATGCCATTTAGGACGTATCCATGTCTGTTGATCCTCCTCTAGGCCTTAGAGAGGAGTTAACATCAACAACCTCCAACCTCCAACACACACTGTTGAACTGCCTTGTAAGGCCAGTTGTTTAAAGCTCCAGGTTGAGGAGCTCAGTGCGCTAGTGTGTGTGTGTGTGTGGTGTGGTGTGGTGTGTATGTGTGTGTGTGTGTGTGTGTGTTCGTGTGTGTGTGTGTGTGGTGTGTGTGTGTATGTGTGGTTCGTGTGTGTGTGTGTTCGTGTGTGTGTTCTGCCTGCCAGGCACCACAAGTCTCAGCCCAGCAGTGACACAGTGCAGGCCATCAGAACCCCCCATCACCTCAGCCTTTCACACAGGAAATGGGTGTGACACTCACAGCTAAACTGAGGATGGTGGATTAGCGCGGGGGGTACAATCACTCTCTCTCTCTCACACACACACACACACACCTCTGAAGAACCCTTCACACAAACTCTTTACAAAAGGTTAATTGTAGGGCAGGGATATCAGACACATGGTGCCACAGTACTAAGGGACTTGTGTGGGTGTGTTAAAAGGCAGCTCAAGAGTGTGTGTGTGTGTGTGTGAGTGAGAGGAGGGTGAGGTCATAGTGATTCCCTGTTGTGTTGTGACCTCAGTAACATGTGTCCCCTGTGGAGACATTCGTTCCCTCCACTCTTCATCCCAGAAGCTCCTGACACATCCCTCCCTTCCTATCCCTTCCTCCTCTCCCTCCTTCCCATCCTCCTCTCTCTCCCTTACCCTCCTCTCTCCGCCTTCCTTCTCTCTCCCTCCTCCTCTCCTCCTTCCTCTCTCCTCCTCCTCCTCCTGTCTCCCCCTCCCTCCTCTCCTTCCTTCCCTTCCTCCTCCCTCCCTCCATCCCTCCATCCCCTCCTCTCTCCCTCCATCCCTCCTCTCTCCCTCCCTTCTCTCCTCATCCCTCCTCTCCTCCTTCCCTTTCCTCTCCTCCATCCCATCCTCCTTCCTCCTCCCTCCCTCCTCCCTCTCTCCTCCAGCCTCTCCCTCTCCTCCTCTCCTCCTCCCTTCCTCTCCCACCATCCCTCCCTCCTTCCTTCTCTCCCTCCATCCTTCTCCTCCCTCCCTTTCTCCTCTCTCTCATCATCCCTCTCTCTTCCTCCCCCCCCACTCCTCCCTCCTCCTCCTCTCTCCCTCCCTTCCATCCTCTCTCTCTTCCTCCATCCCTCCTCTCCTCCCTCCCTTCCTCTCTCTTTCTCCATCCCTACTCTCCTCCCTCTCTTTCTCCTCTCCACCCTCGTTCCCTCCATCCTTCCCTCCCTTTCCCCCATCCCTTCCCTCTATCTTACGTCATTAACGCTGGAGCTTTCTGTCAAAGGGCTAACAAACAGGCTGCAACAACAACACATCAGGAGAAGCTCTCTTCTGTCTGCAGCAAAGCCACAACAGCAGTTTAGGAATTCATAGGACCTCCAGGATACCCTCTAAGCAGGTCACTAGTTCTCGCTAGGAGCAGGACTTTCTAGCCAGAGTAGTAATAACTCCTGTAGGTCCCAGTTTTCCTGGTCAGGTCCCTGGTCAGGTCTGAGGCCCCCCCCCAGCCACAGGAAACTGTCGTCCATCAAATCAGTCCAGTCTGACATACAGTCTTTAAGAGTCAGGGAGAGGAGATCTGTGTTCTGCTCGTGTCCTGTGAAAGCTGTCTGAGTGTCACCGGAGTGCTACCTGTCCCAGACCTGCTGTTTTCAACTCTCTAGAGACAGCAGGAGCAGCTCTCAAAGATCGGCTATGAAAAAGCCAACTGACACTTACTCTTGTGTTACTGACTTGTTGCACCCTCGACAACTACTATGATTATTATTATTTGACCATGCTGGTCATTTATGAACATTTGAACATCCTGGCCATGTGCTGTTATAATCTCCACCCGGCACAGCCAGAAGAGGACTGGCCACCCCTCATAGCCTGGTTCCTCTCTAGGTTTCTTCCTAGGT
>NC_042976.1:13575977-13586700 GCF_901001165.1 Salmo trutta | reverse complement strand
TTCCCAGTTAGGGTAGGAGCCCCGCTCTCTGTTAGGGTAGGAGCCCCGTTCTCTGTTAGGGTAGGAGCCCTGTCTCCCTGTTAGGGTAGGAGCCCCGTCTCTCTGTTAGGGTAGGAGCCCCGTCTCTCTGTTAGGGTAGGATCCCCGTCTCCCAGTTAGGGTAGGTGCCCCGTCTCTCTGATAAAGTTGGAGCCCCGTCTCTCCGTTAGGGTAGGAGCCCCGTCTCTCTGTTAGGGTAGGAGCCCCGTCTCTCTGTTAGGGTAGGGGCCCGTCTCCCTGTTAGGGTAGGAGGCCCGTCTCTCTGTTAGGGTAGGAGCCCCGTCTCTCTGTTAGGGTAGGAGCCCCGTTTCTCTGTTAGGGTAGGAGCCCCGTCTCCCTGTTAGGGTAGGAGCCCTGTCTCTCTGTTAGGGTAGGAGCCCCGTCTCCCGTTAGGGTAGGAGCCACGTCTCTCTGTTAGGGTAGGAGCCCTGTCTCCCTGTTAGGGTAGGAGCCCCGTCTCTCTGTTAGGGTAGGAGCCCCGTCTCTCCGTTAGGGTAGGAGCTCTGTCTCCCGGTTAGGGTAGGGGCCCTGTCTTTAGGGTAGGAGGCCTGTCTCCCTGTTAGGGTAGGAGCCCTGTCTCTCTGTTAGGGTAGGAGCCCTGTCTCTCTGTTAGGGTAGGAGCCCGTCTCCCGGTTAGGGTAGGAGCCCCGTCTCCCTGTTAGGGTAGGAGCCCCGTCTCCCTGTTAGGGTAGGAGCCCCGTCTCTCTGTTAGGGTAGGAGCCCCGTCTCTCTGTTAGGGTAGGAGCCCTGTCTCTCTGTTAGGGTAGGAGCCCTGTCTCTCTTGTTAGGGTAGGAGCCCTGTTAGGGTAGGAGCCCCGTCTCTCTGTTAGGGTAGGAGGCCCGTCTCTCTGTTAGGGTAGGAGCCCCGTCTCCCAGTTAGGGTAGGAGCCCCGTCTCTCTGTTAGGGTAGGAGCCCCGTCTCTCTGTTAGGGTAGGAGCCCCGTCTCTCTGTTAGGGTAGGAGCCCCGTCTCCCTGTTAGGGTAGGAGCCCTGTCTCTCTGTTAGGGTAGGAGCCCCGTCTCCCTGTTAGGGTAGGAGCCCTGTCTCTCTGTTAGGGTAGGAGCCCTGTTAGGGTAGGAGCCCCGTCTCTCTGTTAGGGTAGGAGCCCCGTCTCCCAGTTAGGGTAGGAGCCCCGTCTCTCTGTTAGGGTAGGAGCCCCGTCTCTCTGTTAGGGTAGAAGCCCTGTCTCTCTGTTAGGGTAGGAGCCCTGTCTCTCTGTTAGGGTAGGAGCCCTGTCTCTCTGTTAGGGTAGGAGCCCTGTTAGGGTAGGAGCCCCGTCTCTCTGTTAGGGTAGGAGCCCCGTCTCTCTGTTAGGGTAGGAGCCCCGTCTCCCAGTTAGGGTAGGTGCCCCGTCTCTCTGATAAAGTTGGAGCCCCGTCTCTCCGTTAGGTTAGGAGCCCCGTCTCTCTGTTAGGGTAGGAGCCCCGTCTCTCTGTTAGGGTAGGGGCCCGTCTCCCTGTTAGGGTAGGAGGCCCGTCTCTCTGTTAGGGTAGGAGCCCCGTCTCTCTGTTAGGGTAGGAGCCCCGTTTCTCTGTTAGGGTAGGAGCCCCGTCTCCCTGTTAGGGTAGGAGCCCTGTCTCTCTGTTAGGGTAGGAGCCCCGTCTCCCCGTTAGGGTAGGAGCCCCGTCTCTCTGTTAGGGTAGGAGCCCTGTCTCCCTGTTAGGGTAGGAGCCCCGTCTCTCTGTTAGGGTAGGAGCCCCGTCTCTCCGTTAGGGTAGGAGCTCTGTCTCCCGGTTAGGGTAGGGGCCCTGTCTTTAGGGTAGGAGGCCTGTCTCCCTGTTAGGGTAGGAGCCCTGTCTCTCTGTTAGGGTAGGAGCCCTGTCTCTCTGTTAGGGTAGGAGCCCGTCTCCCGGTTAGGGTAGGAGCCCCGTCTCCCTGTTAGGGTAGGAGCCCCGTCTCCCTGTTAGGGTAGGAGCCCCGTCTCTCTGTTAGGGTAGGAGCCCCGTCTCTCTGTTAGGGTAGGAGCCCCGTCTCTCTGTTAGGGTAGGAGCCCCGTCTCTCTGTTAGGGTAGGAGCCCTGTCTCTCTGTTAGTGTAGGAGCCCTGTCTCTGTTAGGGTAGGAGCCCTGTCTCCCTGTTAGGGTAGGAGCCCCGTCTCCCTGTTAGGGTAGGAGCCCCGTCTCCCAGTTAGGGTAGGAGCCCCGTCTCCCAGTTAGGGTAGGAGCCCCGTCTCCCTGTTAGGGTAGGAGCCCCGTCTCCCTGTTAGGGTAGGAGCCCTGTCTCTCTGTTAGGGTAGGAGCCCCGTCTCTCTGTTAGGGTTGGAGCCCCGTTAGGGTAGGAGCCCTGTCTCTCTGTTAGGGTAGGAACCCTGTTAGGGTAGGGGCCCTGTCTCCCTGTTAGGGTAGGAGCCATGTTAGGGTAGGACCCTGTCTCTCTGTTAGGGTAGGGTCCCTGTTAGGGTAGAAGCCCCGTCTCTCTGTTAGGGTAGGAGCCCTGTCTCTCTGTTAGGGTAGGAACCCTGTCTCCCCGTTAGGGTAGGAGCCCCGTCTCTCTGTTAGGGTAGGAGCCCCGTCTCTCTGTTAGGGTAGGAGCCCCGTCTCTCTGTTAGGGTAGGAGCCCCGTCTCCCTGTTAGGGTAGGGGCCCTGTCTCAGTTAGGGTAGGAGCCCCGTCTCCCTGTTAGGGTAGGGACCCGTCTCCCTGTTAGGGTAGGAGGCCCGTCTCTCTGTTAGGGTAGGAGCCCCGTCTCCCTGTTAGGGTAGGAGCCCTGTCTCTCTGTTAGGGTAGGAGCCCCGTCTCCCTGTTAGGGTAGGAGCCCTGTCTCTCTGTTAGGGTAGGAGCCCTGTTAGGGTAGGAGCCCCGTCTCTCTGTTAGGGTAGGAGCCCCGTCTCCCAGTTAGGGTAGGAGCCCCGTCTCTCTGTTAGGGTAGGAGCCCCGTCTCTCAGTTAGGGTAGGAGCCCTGTCTCCCTGTTAGGGTAGGAGCCCTGTCTCCCTGTTAGGGTAGGAGCCCTGTCTCTCTGTTAGGGTAGGAGCCCTGTCTCTCTGTTAGGGTAGGAGCCCTGTTAGGGTAGGAGCCCCGTCTCTCTGTTAGGGTAGGAGCCCCGTCTCCCAGTTAGGGTAGGAGCCCCGTCTCTCTGTTAGGGTAGGAGCCCCGTCTCTCCGTTAGGGTAGGAGCCCCGTCTCTCTGTTAGGGTAGGAGCCCCGTCTCTCTGTTAGGGTAGGAGCCCCGTCTCTCTGTTAGGGTAGGGGCCCGTCTCCCTGTTAGGGTAGGAGGCCCGTCTCTCTGTTAGGGTAGGAGCCCCGTCTCCCTGTTAGGGTAGGAGCCCCGTCTCTCTGTTAGGGTAGGAGCCCCGTCTCCCTGTTAGGGTAGGAGCCCTGTCTCTCTGTTAGGGTAGGAGCCCTGTCTCCCTGTTAGGGTTGGAGCCCCGTTAGGGTAGGAGCCCTGTCTCTCTGTTAGGGTAGGAACCCTGTTAGGGTAGGGGCCCTGTCTCCCCGTTAGGGTAGGAGCCATGTTAGGGTAGGATCCCTGTCTCTCTGTTAGGGTAGGGGCCCTGTTAGGGTAGAAGCCCCGTCTCTCTGTTAGGGTAGGAGCCCTGTCTCTCTGTTAGGGTAGGAGCCCTGTCTCTCTGTTAGGGTAGGAGCCCTGTTAGGGTAGGAGCCCCGTCTCTCTGTTAGGGTAGGAGCCCCGTCTCCCAGTTAGGGTAGGAGCCCCGTCTCTCTGTTAGGGTAGGAGCCCCGTCTCTCCGTTAGGGTAGGAGCCCAGTCTCTCTGTTAGGGTAGGAGCCCCGTCTCTCTGTTAGGGTAGGAGCCCCGTCTCTCTGTTAGGGTAGGGGCCCGTCTCCCTGTTAGGGTAGGAGGCCCGTCTCTCTGTTAAGGTAGGAGCCCCGTCTCCCTGTTAGGGTAGGAGCCCCGTCTCTCTGTTAGGGTAGGAGCCCCGTCTCCCTGTTAGGGTAGGAGCCCTGTCTCTCTGTTAGGGTAGGAGCCCTGTCTCCCTGTTAGGGTTGGAGCCCCGTTAGGGTAGGAGCCCTGTCTCTCTGTTAGGGTAGGAACCCTGTTAGGGTAGGGGCCCTGTCTCCCCGTTAGGGTAGGAGCCATGTTAGGGTAGGATCCCTGTCTCTCTGTTAGGGTAGGGGCCCTGTTAGGGTAGAAGCCCCGTCTCTCTGTTAGGGTAGGAGCCCTGTCTCTGTTAGGGTAGGAGCCCTGTCTCCCCGTTAGGGTAGGAGCCCCGTCTCTCTGTTAGGGTAGGAGCCCCGTCTCTCCGTTAGGGTAGGATCCCCGTCTCCCTGTTAGGGTAGGGACCCTGTCTCAGTTAGGGTAGGAGCCCCGTCTCCCTGTTAGGGTAGGGACCCCGTCTCCCTGTTAGGGTAGGAGGCCCGTCTCTCTGTTAGGGTAGGAGCCCCGTCTCCCTGTTAGGGTTGGAGCCCCGTCTCTCTGTTAGGGTAGGAGCCCCGTCTCCCTGTTAGGGTAGGAGCCCCGTCTCTCTGTTAGGGTAGGAGACCTGTCTCCCTGTTAGGGTAGGAGCCCTGTCTCTCTGTTAGGGTAGGAGCCCTGTCTCTCTGTTAGGGTAGGAGCCCTGTTAGGGTAGGAGCCCCGTCTCTCTGTTAGGGTAGGAGCCCCGTCTCCCAGTTAGGGTAGGAGCCCCGTCTCTCTGTTAGGGTAGGAGCCCCGTCTCTCTGTTAGGGTAGGTGCCCCGTCTCTCTGTTAGGGTAGGAGCCCCGTCTCTCTGTTAGGGTAGGTGCCCCGTCTCTCTGTTAGGGTAGGAGGCCCGTCTCCCCGTTAGCAGAGGAAGAATCTGCAGCTCAGGTTCCTCTACTGTGTATTATTGGCCAGGCAAGGGATGTGAAGTTACACACACAGCGCACGCATGCAGACACATACACTCCCCTGTGTGGTTCAGTGTGTGTGGGTAGTCAACTCCAACTAGGAGGTAGAGGGAAAAACTCCCGTTGATAAAACCCTCCAAAGCCCTTCACTCACTTTAGTGCAGGGTACAGCAGTAGATGATGTCATTGTTGTTGTTGTTGTCCCCCTGGTCCTGTGGTAGTATTAGTAGGCCAGAGGGGCATCCTACGAAGCAAGCTAGATCCATCTACTCAGGGTTTTCTGAAGCTAACCAGCTTCAGTTAGCTTCACATTCCAGCTAAGGCTTCATCCGTACTACGATGGTGGATAATGCTGGTCCGCCTGCCGCTAACTGTAGCAGGCTTGTAACGGCGGGTGCTAGTCCAACGCCCAACTCTTCATTGAGACAATGCTGAAACATCAATCCATGGGCGAGTTAGTGCCAAAATTTCATTTGTGCCAAAATAAGAAAAGTTATCTTGCAAATTCAGCAGGCTATGGTGTGACAGGCTTTTAGAAGTGCCATCTTTATTTGATTACTTATCGTTACTGCCATATTTGGTGCGCTTACCAATACACAAGCACCTTTTTCCCCGCTCCTATCAATATTTATTTATCTATTAAGTCATACAAAAGTGTTACATTTCGTGAAGTTTAAAATGCATTCTGTCATTACAAAAAAACCATTTTATTAATAAAATATTTAATCAGTCGTTTTCCTCAAATTAAGGGGATAATGACGCAATCAGGGAGGGAATCTGATTTCATTTGTCTACAACTCACAGTGTAGTTATTTCATTCAGTGTAGTAATTTCATTCAGTGTAGTAATTTCATTCAGTGTAGTTATTTCATTCAGTGTAATAATTTCATTCAGTGTAGTAATTTCAGTGTAGTTATTTCAGTGTAGTAATTTCATTCAGTGTAGTAATTTCAGTGTAGTTATTTCAGTGTAGTAATTTCATTCAGTGTAGTTATTTCAGTCAGTGTAGTTATTTCAGTCAGTGTAGTTATTTCATTCAGTGTAGTTATTTCAGTGTAGTAATTTCATTCAGTGTAGTTATTTCAGTCAGTGTAGTAATTTCATTCAGTGTAGTAATTTCATTCAGTGTAGTTATTTCATTCAGTGTAGTAATTTCAGTGTAGTAATTTCAGTGTAGTAATTTCAGTGTAGTAATTTCATTCAGTGTAGTAATTTCATTCAGTGTAGTAATTTCATTCAGTGTAGTAATTTCATTCAGTGTAGTAATTTCATTCAGAGTAGTAATTTCATTCAGTGTAGTTATTTCATTCAGTGTAGTAATTTCAGTGTAGTAATTTCATTCAGTGTAGTTATTTCATTCAGTGTAGTATTTTCATTTAGTGTAGTAATTTCATTCAGTGTAGTTATTTCATTCAGTGTAGTAATTTCAGTGTAGTAATTTCATTCAGTGTAGTTATTTCATTCAGTGTAGTAATTTCAGTGTAGTAATTTCATTCAGTGTAGTAATTTCATTCAGTGTAGTAATTTCATTCAGTGTAGTTAGCCTGCTCAGGAGCAGATTCATTCTGAAGGATTCGTTGCCATGTACATTTTCCTGGCTAAAAGGTGAGCCACTTTCTTTTTTGTTGTTGTAAGATTTTATATAAAAAAATGTAAACAATACACAACATACACATACAAACGACAACATCTCACAAACATCCACAACATCACCCCTGCCCGGACCCACCTGCTCACACCCCCATCTGGGTCTCCATTAGGCTCCCGAGTGGCACAGCGGTCTAAGGCACTGCATCTCAGTGCAAGAGGCTCAAATCCAGGCTGTATCACATCCAGGCGTGATCGGGAGTCCCATAGGGCAGTGCACAATTGTCCCAGTGTCGTCCAGGTTTGGCCGGGGTAGGCCGTCATTGTAAATAAGAATTTGTTCTTAACTGACTTGCCTAGTTAAATAAAGGTTAAATAAACAAAATATTAAAAAATAAATAAAAATAAAAACATCTCCAGTCTCAAACTGCACCATTTTAGTTTCTCTCCGTCGCCCACACACTTTCAGCATTTAGATAATAAAGCATTTGACCTTTCCATTGTGTTAACGATGGACGATTGGTTGACTTCCAGTTTTTAAGTATGCATTTTTTCAAGATGATTGACGAGAAAAGTATCGTTCAACCCATCTTGTATCTCACTGCACCCTCATATGGCATGTCTTGGAATATGCAGACAGACGTGTTAAAAGTACATTTACATTGTAATACTTCTGACAGACAACTTTAAAACTCCGGCAATAACTTTTGGATTTTATAACATTCCCAGGAGGCAGGGATTATTGAGTCATTTAACCAATAGAGGCCCGAGGGGGTGTGGTATATGGCCAATATACCACGGTTAAGGGCTGTTCTTACTCACAACACAACGTGGAGTGCCTGGATACAGCCCTTAGCCGTGGTATATTGGCCATGTACACCCGATATGCCTCATTGCAATTACAAACTGTTTACCAACATAATTAGAGCAGTAAAAAGAAATGTTTTGTCATACCTGTGATATACGGTCTGATATATTACGGCTGTCAGCCAATCAGAATTCAGGGCTCAAACCACCCAGTGTATAATGTTAGTTTTACACTTAAAGTGAGCCACTTTCGTATGAACTTATTGGTCAATTGCACACAAGGTCCAAACAAAATGTTACTTCTGCTTTTATTCCAATCCCTCTGAAAGACACACAATGGTTTTGGAGAGGTGCGGGGGGCTGCCACACTTTTGTGGGGAGTTAAGTGCCTTGCTCAATGGCACAACGGTAGGAAATGGTATCTAGGATTTGATAGTGATGGCTTTCATGGCTACCTCAATAGGTACATATTATTTATGCTCCACACCCCACGTCCACATCATCCTCTACTCCTTTTTAAATGTCAGTTGATGTGATATACCTGCCTGTAATGTTTGTTTAGTAGCTTCTAAACATAACCTGCAGAAATCATAAGTAGACTTGTCTGCCTGTCTCACACTGCTCTTCTCTGTGTTTTTACCCAGGATCCTTCAGTGCACAAGGTGGCCGGCGGGCGCAAGAAGACTGTGTCCTTCAGTAGCATCCCCTCAGAGAAGAAGGTTTGTTTTTACTTTCTCTTTAAAAAATAATAAAGCAGTTTTAGATCTCTGTCTGTAAATAAAAATGAAATGGGTAACACTATTTGAAGGGTAACTAAATAAGGATTTCATAACACTTTCATAACTCATACATAACACATTCATAAGCAGTATAGCATTTCATAAATGCCTTCCTCTTCCGCCGCCTCCAGGTGAGCAGCGCTGCCGACTGCCTGGCCTTCATGCAGGGGGGCTGTGAGCTGAAGAAGGTCCGTCCCAACTCCCGGGTCTACAGTCGTTTCTACACCCTGGACCTGGACCTCAGCTGCCTGCGCTGGGAGCCCTCTAAGAAGGATTTGGAGCGTGCCCGCCTGGACATGGCCACTATCAGGGAGGTTAGGACAGGGAAGAGCACTGAGACCTTCCTCCATAATGGACCTGCTGCAGAACATCTGGCTGAGGAGGCAGCCTTCTCTATCATCCACGGGGATGACTACCAGGTAAGAGGTAGCCAGTTCAGTTTAGGCTGCCTTGCCAACTTCTTTTGGAATTGTCATGCCAAGGAGTTGGCAATGGAGCAGAAACAGACTGGCACTCAGGAAAAGGCAAATACTGTGCATTCAGAAAGTATTCAGACTCCTTTTTCCACATTTTGTTACGTCACAGCCTTATTCTAAAATTGATTTACATTTTTAAAAATCTCATCAATATACACACAATACCACATGATGACAAAGTAAAAACAGGTTTTTATAATTTTTTTCAAATGTATTAAAAATAAAAAACAGATACCTTATTTACATAAGTATTCAGACCCTTTGCTATGAGACTCGAAGTTGAGCTCAGGTGCATCCTATTTCCATTGATCATCCTTGAGATGTTTCTACAACTTGATTGGAGTCCATCTGTGGTAAATTCAATTGATTAGACGTGATTTGGAAAGGCACACACCTGTCTATATAAGGTCCCACAGTTGATGGAGCATGTCAGTGCAAAAACCAGGCCATGAGGTCGAAGGAATTGTCCGTAGAGACAGGATTGTGTCGAGGCACAGATCTGGGGAAGGGTACCAAAACATTTCTGCAGCATTGAAGGTCCCCAAGAAAACCGTTGCCTCCATCATTCTTAAATGGAAGAAGTTTGGAACCACCAAGACTTTCTAGAGCTGGCAGCATGACCAAAATGAGCAATCGGGGGAGAAGGGCCTTGGTCAGGGAGTTGACCAAGATCCCGATGTTCACTCTGACAAAGTTCCCCTGTGGAGATGGGAGAACCTTCCAGAAGGACAACCATCTCTGCAGCATTCCACCAATCAGGCCTTTATGGCCAGACGGAAGCCACTCCTCAGTAAACATTGCCCATCCAACCTAGCAGAGCATGAGAGGATCTGCAGAGAAGAATGGGAGAAACTCCCTAAATATTGGTGTGCCAAACTTGTAGCATCATACCTAAGAAGACTTGAGGGTATAATTGCTGCCAAAGGTGCTTCAACAAAGTCCTGAGTAAAGTGTCTGAATACTTATGTAAATGTCAGTTTTTATGTTTTTTATAAATTTGCAAGCATTTCTAAAATGGCGCCGAAGCAGAAGGCAGACGTTTTACGTGCCCCCAACCGATTGTGTTTTTGTTTGTTTATCGCCAGGTCGTAGTTTATCGCCAGGTCGCAGTTGTAAATGAGAGCTTGTTCTCAACTGGCCTACCTGGTTAAATAAAGGTGAAATAAAAAAATAAAAAATCTGCATTGTTTTTTTACTCATTTTGTACATAATGTTGCCGCTATCGCCTCCCACAGTGACTGTACGTACATACCCCAACCAGAAGCCATGGATGACAGGCAGCATCCGCACTGAGCTAAAGGCTAGAGCTGCCGCTTTCAAGGAGCGGGACTCTAACCTGGAAGCTCATAAGAAATCCCGCTATGCCCTCCGACGAATCATCAAACAGGCAAAGCATCAATACAGGACTACGATCGAGTCGCTCGTCGGATGTGGCTGGGCTTGCAAACCATTACAGACTACAAAGGGAAGCACAGCCGAGAGCTGCCCAGTGACACGAGCCTACCAGACGAGCTAAACTACTTCTATGCTCGCTACGAGGCAAATAACACTGAAACATGCATGAGAGCACCAGCTGTACCGGGAGACTGTGTGATCGCGCTCTCCGCAGCCGATGTGAGTAAGACCTTTAAACAAGTCAACATTCACAAGGCCGCAGGGCCAGACGGATTACCAGGACGTGTACTGCGAGCATGCGCTGACCAACTAGCAAGTGTCTTCACTGACATTTTCAACCTCTCCCTGTCCGAGTCTGTAATACCAACATGTTTTAAGAAGACCACCATAGTGCCTGTGCCCAAGAACACTAAGGTAACCTGCTTAAATGACTACCGATCTGTAGCACTCACATCTGGGAATGCTATTCATTGACTACAGCTCAGCGTTCAACACCATATTGCCCTCAAACTCATCAATAAGCTAAGGACCCCGGGACTAAACACCTCCCTCTGCAACTGGATCCTGGACATCCTGATAGGCCGCCCCCAGGTGGTAAGGGTAGGTAACGGCACATCCGCCATGGTGATCCTCAACACAGGGGCTCCTCAGGGGTGCGTGCTCATTCCCCTCCTGTACTCCCTGTTCACTGATGACTGCACGGCCAGGCACGACTCCCAACACCATCATTAAATTTGACGATGACATAACAGTGGTAGGCCTGATCACCAACAACAATGAGACAGCCTATAGGGAGGGGGTCAGAGACCTGGCCGTGTGGTGCCAGGACAACAACCTCTCCCTCAACGTGATCAGGACAAAGGAGATGATTGTGGACTAC
>NC_042976.1:13538477-13568477 GCF_901001165.1 Salmo trutta | reverse complement strand
CTCTCATTCCATTCCCATAGCGACAGACAGAGCCATTCCATTCCCATAGCGACAGACACACAGAGCCATTCCATTCCCATAGCGACAGACAGAGCCATTCCATTCCCATAGCGACAGACAGACAGAGCCATTCCATTCCCATAGCGACAGACACACAGAGCTCTCATTCCATTCCCATAGCGACAGACGGACAGAGCTCTCATTCCATTCCCATAGCGACAGACAGAGCTCTCATTTCATTCCCATAGTGACAGACGGACAGAGCTCTCATTCCATTCCCATTACGACAGACAGACAGAGCTCTCATTACATTCCCATAGCGACAGACGGACAGAGCTCTCATTCCATTCCCATAGTGACAGACGGACAGAGCTCCCATTCCATTCCCATAGCGACAGACAGAGCTATCATTGCATTCCCATAGCGACAGACGGACAGAGCTCTCATTCCATTCCCATAGCGACAGACGGACAGAGCTCTCATTCCATTCCCATAGCGACAGACAGAGCTCTCATTCCATTCCCATAGTGACAGACGGACAGAGCTCTCATTCCATTCCCATAGCGACAGACGGACAGAGCTCTCATTCCATTCCCATAGTGACAGACGGACAGAGCTCTCATTCCATTCCCATAGCGACAGACAGACAGAGCTCTCATTCCATTCCCATAGTGACAGACGGACAGAGCTCTCATTCCATTCCCATAACGACAGACAGACAGAGCTCTCATTCCATTCCCATAGTGACAGACAGACAGAGCTCTCATTCCATTCCCATAACGACAGACAGAGCTATCATTGCATTCCCATAGCGACAGACGGACAGAGCTCTCATCCCATTCCCATAGCGACAGACGGACAGAGCTCTCATTCCATTCCCATAGCGACAGACAGAGCTCTCATTCTATTCCCATAGTGACAGACGGACAGAGCTCTCATTCCATTCCCATAACGACAGACAGACAGAGCTGTCATTCCATTCCCATAACGACAGACAGACAGAGCTCTCATTCCATTCCCATAGCGACAGACAGACAGAGCTCTCATTCCATTCCCATAGTGACAGACGGACAGAGCTCTCATTCCATTCCCATAACGACAGACGGACAGAGCTCTCATTCCATTCCCATAGCGACAGACGGACAGAGCTCTCATTCCATTCCCATTACGACAGACAGACAGAGCTCTCATTCCATTCCCATAGCGACAGACGGACAGAGCTCTCATTCCATTCCCATAGTGACAGACGGACAGAGCCATTCCATTCCCATAGTGACAGACGGACAGAGCTCTCATTCCATTCCCATAGTGACAGACGGACAGAGCTCTCATTCCATTCCCATAGTGACAGACGGACAGAGCTCTCATTCCATTCCCATAGTGACAGACGGACAGAGCTCTCATTCCATTCCCATAGTGACAGACGGACAGAGCTCTCATTCCATTCCCATAGCGACAGACGGACAGAGGTCTCATTCCATTCCCATAGTGACAGACAGACGGAGCCATTCCATTCCCATAGCGACAGACAGACAGAGCCATTGTGATTCCCCTGAGCCCTTGTGGGAGATTTAGTTATGAAGACAGATGGTCAGGGATTATACAACACTACCCATGTCGTCATGATGTCAAATGTGGGAATGGAGAGAGAACAGTTGGATAGTAGGTCTACGGTAGTATTGACCAGTGGTGTGGCACGCTAAGCTAGTTGTAGTGCAGATAATAACAATATGTTAAGAACAATGGTCTTATGTTATGAGAATAACAAAGACTAAAAACAAAACATGAACTACAAAGTATTGTAAAAACTTTAACAACTAAGAAAGAAACCAAAGCCAGTGGTTAAGCTCTGTTTAGCTCATTATCCCTGTGGCCAGTAACCTAAGGCTTGGTGGGGGACTAGAAGGTAATGTGGCATGACTCCACAGACACACACTCATGAGTCAGAGACACATGGGTCCTCTCTGGGAGCACACACACACACCGAGAGAGAGAGACAGAGACAGAGAGAGAGGGAGAGGGAGATGCTGTTTAGACTCCCCTCTTCATGCATGAAGCTTGTGTGTGTGACAGTGCTGGAGGGGCTCTCTCTACCTGAGTAGTCTGTGTTAAATGTTCTCTAGTTCTTCACATGTAGGATCTTAATTTAAGACAGTTTGCTACAGCAGGAAAATAATCCTACAGCAACAGGAAATGTGGATTATAATTACAAACTTCAGGAGCCATTTTAATTAAACATCAAATACACTACACTTTTTTAAATGTCCTGGAAATGTATCCTGCAACATGGTGATCAAATGAAGATCCTACATCTGTACATTGTTATTAGATTGATGGAGCTCCATGCTAAAACGTTAAAATCTACACTAGCACAGACTGAGCTGTATAAACTATTGGAACCAAAACTTAAAAAGAACTGATGTTAGCACAAGATAGGGGAAATGTTGGAGTATAATTTACGAAATTACAGTTCATGAAAATGTGCGCCAGTATAAATCAATGCATAGAATTTATTATACAAGAGACAAAATTCACAAATTCTACAGCGCATCAGCAGCGTCATGTCTTAAGTGTAAAACTAACAATGACTCAACAATCCATGCCTTCTGGGAATGGTATGAAGTCCAAAAGTTATGGGCGGAGCTAGAAAGTTGTCTGTCAGAAGTATTACAATGTAAACATACTTTTAACTTGTCTGTCTGCATATTTCAAGACATGGCATATGAGGGTGTAGTGAGATACACAATGGGCTGGACCATTCTCTTCTCATCTTGAAAAAACATATACTGAAAACTTGGAAATCAATCACTCCACCATCATTTAACACAATGAAAACATCTAATGATTTATTATTGAAATATTGACATAGCATGGGTGACCAAGATAAACAAATTGATACAATTTAAGGCCAAGTGGCAAACCATAATACAGGCACTAGGAATGGAGGTGTGAGCAAGCAGGTCTGGGTAGAGGACATGTAGTTGTTGTGTGCGTCTCTGTACATTGTTGTTCATATGTGTAGGTTTGTATTATTTAAAAAAAGTTCTGATTAAAAAAATATTATATATTAAAAAAAAAATCACAAACCCATGTTTAAACGCAGCCAGTGGGTTGTGATGGATAGTCAGTCTACCTCCTTCTCTCTACCCTCTCTGGCCTACTACCAAACACATTCATCACACTGAGAGCCCAGAAACCAATGGCAGACCAGTATGTGTGTGTGGGTTTCTGTCTGTGTGTGGGTGTGTTTTATTGGATGTTTATGTGTCAGAATGAACTGCTCTCTGTGTCTCCTCTCACAATGAGTATGTATAGCCACACTAACCCAGCCATAAGTCCTGCTACTGCCAGTGGGTGTTTTAGTTCATATATTCCTCACCATGTACAGGGTTTTATTCCAATGTATTTCATTTGTCTGATTAATAGTGTTTGTACTGATGCCACCCACAGTTAATAATGTGTGAGCGTGAGTGCATACCTGAATATGTGCCTATGTGTGATATTGAATGTACAAATATACTGGATGTTGATGTCATGGATAATATGATGTGGCCCGGGGGAATGAAGAGACATCACCATCCAACAGTATTGGGTAACAATCCTGGAAATTTATCTGTTGCTGCACATGTGATTGGTTGCTGTCTGTCCTTCCCAGGTGAACATGCCGGAGTTGGCGCTCCTCCGCTTCGTGGTATTGGACGATGACTACATCGGAGATGACTTCATTGGCCAGTACAGCGTGGCCTTCGAGTGCCTTCAGCCGGGCTACCGCAACGTGCCCCTGCTGGGTCTGGAGGGAGACCCCTTGCCCCATGCCAGCCTATTCGTCCATGTGGCTGTGACCAACCGGCGAGGGGGGGGCAAGGCCCAGAGGAGGGGTCTGTCTGTGCGGAGAGGGGTGCGGCGGGGGCGAGAGTACGTGACCCTGCGGAACACGGGTATTAAAGCTCTGGATGATACGTTCCGCCCTGCTAGCACCCCTCTCAAGGAGGCCACGGACTTGCGGGAGGATGCACAGGTGAGGGGTCAAAGGTTAATTCCCTCTCTTCTATGTAGTATAAACTGGCTCACTTCCCCTCATGGATTTCCAGTCATCTGTTTGGTGTAATCGTGGGGCTAGAGGGAGTTTCCACCATAATTTATTGTATTTCACCTTTATTTAACCAGGTAGGCCAGTTGAGAACACGTTCTCATTTACAACTGCGACCTGGCCAAGATAAAGCAAAGCAGTGCGTCACAAACAACAACAGAGAGTTACACATGGAATAAACAAACGTACAGTCAATAACACAATAGAAAAAAACAATATACAGTGTGTGACAATAAGGGAGGTAAGGCAATAAATAGGCCATAGTGGCAAAATAATTACAATATAGCAATTAAACACTGGAGTGATAGATGTGCAGAAGATGAATGTGCAAGAAGAGATACTAGGGTGCAAAGGAGCAAAATAAATAAAATAAAAAACAGTATGGGGATGAGGTAGTTGGATGGGCTATTTACAGATGGGCTATGTACAGGTGCAGGGATCTGTGAGCTGCTCTGACAGCTGGTGCTTAAAGTTAGTGAGGGAGATATGAGTCTCCAGCTTCAGTGATTTTTGCAGTTCGTTCCAGTCATCAATCTATCACTTGTCTGTTCCTTTTTAACAATGGACATCTAATTAGCATAATACTAAAAATTCCCAACACAATCTGTCAGTTTAAGATATTAAACGTATTACTTTATTGAATGGGCTGCGTCTCAATCCACTGCATCCGCCGATGTCGCCCTTCTGCATCTGTGGTGAACGGTGGCAGAGCGAGAGTGGTGTTTGTCAGACCATAAGACATCCCAAATATCGTTCTTCTGTAGCATCTGAACGGTTTGACCTACAAACTATTATGACCCCTCTAACTCATACGAACACGACGGTGTTCTCCATTCTGCTCTACGACCCCCACAAGCCTCACGGGACTCATCTGAAGTCGCTACAGACGATCTGCCAACTTCTGTTTGTAACGTCCGAACAGTTTGGGCTACACACTGATATGACCCCTCTGTGGAAAGGTGAGTCTCTCACAAACATGTACGTTAGTTGTTTTGCTCCAGGATGCCCACAAGCCTCACAAGACTAGTCTGAAGGTAGTCAGGTAGCAGTTTCAAAAATGAATGGAAGTATATATGGAGACTGTTTAGTGCCTAAAATAAGGGGTTAAAAACATCAACAACAAACAAAACTGGTTTCCTGGTCTTTCATATATCTCTCAGATATAGGACAGACACTACAGAACAAACTTCCTTCAGATATAGGACAGACACTACAGAACAAACTTCCTTCAGATATAGGACAGACACTACAGAACAAACTTCCTTCAGATATAGGACAGATACTACAGAACAAACTTCCTTCAGATATAGGACAGACACTACAGAACAAACTTCCTTCAGATATAGGACAGACACTACAGAACAATCTTCCTTCAGATATAGGACAGACACTACAGCACAAACTTCCTTCAGATATAGGACAGACATTACAGAACAAACTTCCTTCAGATTTTTGGGGACTATCCGTTTATCCATGCATGAAGCTGTTATTCAATGCGTTTCTATGGGCCAAATGAATTGTTTAATCAAATACATTTTGTATATTTTTTTTTATGCCTGAAGGGGTCCTAAAATATCAAATATGTAAATGATCCATGGTATGACCATCTTAAAACACTTCCATATGTTAGGTTAGTAGACCCCCCCCGCTTAGACGCTAGAGGGCTAATATAGATAACCAAATGCATTTAACTTAATATTGAAATGAACAAATACATTTGAATACATGTTCCTGCCCGAACAGATGGTGCTGTTGTGTTGTAGTTAGTCAGTGGTGAAATAGGGCTTGTAAAGCATGAGTCTTGGAGGAGTGTGATTTGGGCTAGAGTAGATTGTATGACTGTGCTGGAATCAGACGCTACCTGTGAGTAGAGACAGAGGACGATTATACACTAGTCTATAAATACCAGAGAAGATAAGTCATAGATCTGGTCAGAGCACGGACCCGCTTATCTCTATTATACACAATCACTCTCTCTGTCTCACACACACACACACACACACACACACACACACACACACACACACACACACACACACACTAAGGCTGCACGATTATGGGCAAAAAATGCAATTTAAATTTTTGCTCAAAATATTGAGATTATAATCAAATGTTATTTGTCACATGTGTTTAGCAGATGTTATTGCTGGTGTAGCGAAATGCTTGTGTTTCTAGCTCCAACAGTGCAGTAATATCTGACAAGTATTATCTATCAATACACACAATCTAAAGTAAAGGAATGGAATTAAGAATATATAAATATTTGGACGAGCAATGTCAGAGTGGCATAGAATAAGATACAGTAGATGAGTAATCCAAATATGAACATATTATTAAAATGACTAGTGTTCCATTTATTAAAGTGACTTGCGATATAGATCAAAACACTTGGGTGAACTGTTGGAATCATAGAAATAACATGATTTATGTTAAGAAGCAAAGTGGAAAGCAGCATTGTTCTTGTTTGGAACAATGTGTTGACAGCATTTGACCTAACAGAACCTCATGGATCTAACAGCGAGGAGGAGGAGCTGCGCAGGTTGAGTGACAGGGGGCGGGGCTTTGTGTGTGGGAAGCAGCCACAAGAGGAGAGAAAGATAAATGCTGAGTGGCATTTCAAAATATTGCATGCTTCTGCGATATGGATATTACACATGTCAATATTGTGATTTCCATGTGAATTCCATTAATTGTGCAGCACTAACGCACCCACCCACACAGTCGAACACACATGTCCACATACTACAATCTCTCCTTTTTCTCTCTCTCTCTCTCTCTCTCTCTATCTCTCGGTCTATGTCTCTCTCTCTCTGCCTCTGTCTCTGTCTCTCTCTATCGCTCACTGTCTCTGTCTCTGTGTCTCTCTCTCTCTCCGTCTGTCTCTCTCTCTCTCTGTCATGTGTCCAGCTGTATTCTCATCTGCCACAGTCTGTTATTAATCATAATGTGTGCCCCCGCCCACACACACACACACACACACACACGCACTCACAACCAACCCACTCTGATCTCAGGTGTGCTGTGGTAATCGCTAATGGGAGTGCTGGTCCAGTTGTTTTGGCAGTGTGTCTGATCTCCCAGTTGTTTTGGCAGTGTGTCTGATCTCCCAGTTGTTTTGGCAGTGTGTCTAAACTCTCAGTGTTTGGCAGTGTGTCTGATCTCTGTGTTTTGGCAGTGTGTCTGATCTCCCAGTGTTTTGGCAGTGTGTCTGATCTCTCAGTGTTTTGGCAGTGTGTCTGATCTCCCAGTTGTTTTGGCAGTGTGTCTGATCTCCCAGTTGTTTTGGCAGTGTGTCTGATCTCCCAGTGTTTTGGCAGTGTGTCTGATCTCTGTGTTTTGGCAATGTGTCTGATCTCCCAGTGTTTTGGCAGTGTGTCTGATCTCCCAGTGTTTTGGCAGTGTGTCTGATCTCTCAGTTGTTTTGGCAGTGTGTCTGATCTCCCAGTTGTTTTGGCAGTGTGTCTAAACTCTCAGTGTTTTGGCAGTGTGTCTGAACTCCCAGTGTTTTGGCAGTGTGTCTGAACTCCCAGTGTTTTGGCAGTGTGTCTGATCTCTCAGTGTTTTGGCAGTGTGTCTGATCTCTCAGTGTTTTGGCAGTGTGTCTGATCTCTCAGTGTTTTGGCAGTGTGTCTGATCTCTCAGTGTTTTGGCAGTGTGTCTGATCTCTCAGTGTTTTGGCAGTGTGTCTGATCTCCCAGTTGTTTTGGCAGTGTGTCTGATCTCTCAGTTGTTTTGGCAGTGTGTCTGATCTCTCAGTTGTTTTGGCAGTGTGTCTAAACTCTCAGTGTTTTGGCAGTGTGTCTGATCTCCCAGTGTTTTGGCAGTGTGTCTGATCTCTCAGTTGTTTTGGCAGTGTGTCTGATCTCTCAGTGTTTTGGCAGTGTGTCTGATCTCTCAGTGTTTTGGCAGTGTGTCTGATCTCTCAGTTGTTTTGGCAGTGTGTCTGATCTCCCAGTGTTTTGGCAGTGTGTCTGATCTCTCAGTGTTTTGGCAGTGTGTCTGATCTCAGTGTTTTGGCAGTGTGTCTGATCTCCCAGTGTTTTGGCAGTGTGTCTGATCTCCCAGTGTTTTGGCAGTGTGTCTGATCTCCCAGTTGTTTTGGCAGTGTGTCTGATCTCCCAGTTGTTTTGGCAGTGTGTCTGATCTCTCAGTTGTTTTGGCAGTGTGTCTAAACTCTCAGTGTTTTGGCAGTGTGTCTGATCTCTCAGTTGTTTTGGCAGTGTGTCTGATCTCTCAGTTGTTTTGGCAGTGTGTCTGATCTCCCAGTGTTTTGGCAGTGTGTCTGAACTCTCAGTTGTTTTGGCAGTGTGTCTGATCTCTCAGTTGTTTTGACAGTGTGTCTAAACTCTCAGTGTTTTGGCAGTGTGTCTGATCTCTCAGTGTTTGGCAGTGTGTCTGATCTCCCAGTTGGTTTGGCAGTGTGTCTGATCTCTCAGTTGTTTTGGCAGTGTGTCTGATCTCTCAGTTGTTTTGGCAGTGTGTCTGATCTCCCAGTGTTTTGGCAGTGTGTCTGATCTCCCAGTGTTTTGGCAGTGTGTCTGAACTCTCCGTGTTTTGGCAGTGTGTCTAAACTCTCAGTGTTTTGGCAGTGTGTCTGATCTCCCAGTGTTTTGGCAGTGTGTCTGAACTCTCAGTGTTTTGGCAGTGTGTCTGATCTCTCAGTAGAGACCTCTGAGAGAGCCCAGTAATCTTCCTCCCTCCCTTCCAAACACATTAGCTAGTACAGTAAATGTTCAGCATGGATGCTTTCATGTCTACTCTCCTCAGTGACCCTAGCCTAGGTATTAAGGGGCTCACCCAAGTGCCTCGTTACCTGGTTTAGAATGACCTGAACCTGACCAGAGATTGGCCTGACATTCTCACAGACAATAGGAGGTGTTCTATGTGTTATAATCTGTGCTTGACCTGATTTATAGTGTATGTGTGGTGTGAGTTTACACCTTATCTGATGCTGTGATTTCATATCCTCTCTTAGTCTGGACTTTTTCAGGTCACATGGATAGAAAAAAACACCTGAGCGTATATACCTATAATACCCTGCATCTGATCTCTCTCTCTCTCTCTCCCTCTCTCCCTCCCTCCCAGAGGGCCAGTATGACTTTCAAGGAGCATTGTGGGCTCCCCCCAGTGGCCAAGCTGAAGCAGTGCATCCAAAGCCTGGCCACGCGGCTTCAGACCCCAGAGGGCCCTCCGGGGGCCAGCATGACCCTGAAGGACGGCTACCCCCACTTGGAGGCCCTGGGCAGCATCACTGACACCACGCGCAAACTACTGAGCCACTATGATATGGTAGGGAATGCATGGGGAGAGAGTGAGAGAGAGATACGGTGGGGAATGCATGGGGAGAGAGTGAGAGAGAGATACGGTGGGGAATGCATGGGGAGAGAGTGAGAGAGAGATACGGATGGGAAAGCATGGGGAGAGAGTGAGAGAGAGATACGGTGGGGAATGCATGGGGAGAGAGTGAGAGAGAGAGATACGGTGGGGAATGCATGGGGAGAGAGTGAGAGAGAGAGATACGGTGGGGAATGCATGGGGAGAGAGTGAGAGAGAGATACGGTGGGGAATGCATGGGGAGAGAGTGAGAGAGAGAGATACGGTGGGGAATGCATGGGGAGAGAGTGAGAGAGAGAGATACGGTGGGGAATGCATGGGGAGAGAGTGAGAGAGAGAGATACGGTGGGGAATGCATGGGGAGAGAGTGAGAGAGAGAGATACGGTGGGGAATGCATGGGGAGAGAGTGAGAGAGAGATACGGTGGGGAATGCATGGGGAGAGAGTGAGAGAGAGATACGGTGGGGAATGCATGGGGAGAGAGTGAGAGAGAGAGATACGGTGGGGAATGCATGGGGAGAGAGTGAGAGAGAGAGATACGGTGGGGAATGCATGGGGAGAGAGTGAGAGAGAGAGATACGGTGGGGAATGCATGGGGAGAGAGTGAGAGAGAGATACGGTGGGGAATGCATGGGGAGAGAGTGAGAGAGAGATACGGTGGGGAATGCATGGGGAGAGAGTGAGAGAGAGATACGGTGGGGAATGCATATTGATATAGATGTGTTATAACACTATGAGAGAGAGAGAGAGAGAGACTTGTAGGCATATGTTTGTTCGCCCAGGTCTTCTGTACACATGCACACACACAATGAGAGAGAAGGAGAGAGGACTGGGAGAGAGGACTGAGAGAGAAGGAGAGAGGACTGCGAGAGGCCTGAGAGACAGGGAGAGAGGCCTGAGAGACAGGGAGAGAGGCCTGAGAGACAGGGAGAGAGGCCTGAGAGACAGGGAGAGAGGCCTGAGAGACAGGGAGAGAGGCCTGAGAGACAGGGAGAGAGGCCTGAGAGACAGAGAGAGAGGCCTGAGAGACAGGGAGAGAGGCCTGAGAGACAGGGAGAGAGGCCTGAGAGAAGGGAGAGAGGCCTGAGAGACAGAGAGAGGCCTGAGTGACAGGGAGAGACAGAGGGAGAGGCAGTGGGAGAGACAGAGGGAGAGGCAGAGGGAGAGGCAGAGGGAGAGGCAGAGGGAGAGGCAGAGGGAAAGAGGACAGAGGGAGGGAAAGAGGACAGAGGGAGGGAAAGAGGAGACAGTGGGAGAGGCAGTGGGAGAGACAGTGGGAGAGACAGTGGGAGAGACAGTGGGAGAGAGGCAGGACTGAGATACAGAGAGAAAGAAGACAGAGGGAGCGAGGACAGAGAGACAGAGGGAAGTGCACATTCATTATTTCATGACTTCATTGTGTGAATTGTTTGCGTTTGATTGTTAGTGTCTATCAATTCTCTGTTACATGTATTACCTGCAGGACATTTACTGTTCATTCCTATCATTTCTCATCTACAATGTTTGTTACTTTGGTAACAATAATTTCTGTTAATGCATTCAATATTATTATTCCAGTCTTACCGTTCTAATTGTCCGTGTGGACACATTGTTGGCAAAACCTATTACACGTTTTGGTGAATTTAGTCATCGTCTTTTGTTTGGAGCGCTCCTGTCAATGTTGTGTAAGGCTGCGTACGCATAGACGTAGTAGGCCTATAAGCTACCTGGTCTGCACGCATAGAAGTAGTAGACCTATAGGCTACCAGGTCTGCACGCATAGAAGTAGTAGGCCTATAGGCTACCTGGTCTGCACGCATAGAAGTAGTAGGCCTATAAGCTACCTGGTCTGCACGCATAGAAGTAGTAGGCCTATAAGCTACCTGGTCTGCACGCATAGAAGTAGTAGGCCTATAAGCTACCTGGTCTGCACGCATAGAAGTAGTAGGCCTATAGGCTACCAGGTCTGCACGCATAGAAGTAGTAGGCCTATAGGCTACCTGGTCTGCACGCATAGAAGTAGTAGGCCTATAGGCTACCAGGTCTGCACGCATAGAAGTAGTAGGCCTATAGGCTACCTGGTCTGCACGCATAAATGTAGTAGGCCTATAGGCTACCAGGTCTGCACGCAAAGAGGTAGTAGGCCTATAGGCTACCAGGTCTGCACGCATAGAAGTAGTAGGCCTATAAGCTACCTGGTCTGCATGCATAGAAGTAGACCTATAGGCTACCTGGTCTGCACGCATAGAAGTAGACCTATAGGCTACCTGGTCTGCACGCATAGAAGTAGAAGACCTATAGGCTACCTGGTCTGCACGCATAGAAGTAGAAGACCTATAGGCTACCTGGTCTGCACGCATAGAAGTAGAAGACCTATAGGTTACCTGGTCTGCATGCATAGAAGTAGAAGACCTATAGGCTACCTGGTCTGCACGCATAGAAGTAGTAGGCCTATAGGCTACCTGGTCTGCACGCATAGAAGTAGAAGACCTATAGGTTACCTGGTCTGCATGCATAGAAGTAGTAGGCCTATAGGCTACCAGGTCTGCACGCATATAAGTAGTAGGCCTATAGGCTACCTGGTCTGCACGCATAGAAGTAGTAGGCCTATAGGCTACCAGGTCTGCATGCATAGAAGTAGTAGGCCTATAGGCTACCTGGTCTGCACGCATAGAAGTAGACCTATAGGCTACCTGGTCTGCACGCATAGAAGTAGTAGGCCAATAGGCTACCAGGTCTGCACGCATAGAAGTAGTAGACCTATAGGCTACCAGGTCTGCACGCATAGAAGTAGTAGGCCTATAGGCTACCTGGTCTGCACGCATAGAAGTAGTAGGCCTATAGGCTACCAGGTCTGCACGCATAGATGTAGTAGGCCTATAGGCTACCTGGTCTGCACGCATAGAAGTAGACCTATAGGCTACCTGGTCTGCACGCATAGAAGTAGTAGGCCAATAGGCTACCAGGTCTGCACGCATAGAAGTAGTAGGCCTATAGGCTACCTGGTCTGCACGCATAGAAGTAGACCTATAGGCTACCTGGTCTGCACGCATAGTAGTAGGCCTATAGGCTACCTGGTCTGCACGCATAGTAGTAGTAGACCTATAGGCTACCTGGTCTGTACACATAGAAGTAGTAGGCCTATAAGCTACCTGGTCTGCACGCATAGAAGTAGACCTATAGGCTACCTGGTCTGCACGCATAGAAGTAGTAGGCCTATAGGCTACCTGGTCTGTACACATAGAAGTAGTAGGCCTATAAGCTACCTGGTCTGCACGCATAGAAGTAGACCTATAGGCTACCTGGTCTGCACGCATAGAAGTAGTAGACCTATAGGCTACCTGGTCTGCACGCATAGAAGTAGGCCTATAGGGTACCTGGTCTGCACGCATAGAAGTAGTAGGCCTATAAGCTACCTGGTCTGCACGCATAGAAGTAGTAGGCCTATAGGCTACCTGGTCTGCACGCTTAGAAGTAGTAGGCCTATAGGCTACCTGGTCTGCACGCATAGAAGTAGACCTATAGGCTACCTGGTCTGCACGCATAGAAGTAGTAGGCCTATAGGCTACCAGGTCTGCACGCATAGAAGTAGTAGGCCTATAGGCTACCAGGTCTGCACGCATAGAAGTAGTAGGCCTATAAGCTACCTGGTCTGCACGCATAGAAGTAGGCCTATAGGCTACCTGGTCTGCACGCAAATGTAGGTATAGAACTGTGCCCATTTGGGGATCTGATAGTATTTCTGATTGGCTTAACGCACCACACTAATGAGCTGTGGAGCTTCTCTTCACCTTAAACAGCAAGCAAACGATGTCTGTTTTTACATCTATTGAGAATGACAAAAGTTCCTCAATGTATTTGAAAAATCTTTCCAGCTCTCTCCCTTTGTAAAACCACTCAGCGTGAAGGGGGAAATGTTATGGTCTGATTCAGTGGAAAAGTCATAAAATAGGCCTACCTGATTACTTCTTATCAGCGCTTGACTTGGACTGAAATAGGTTCCGGTACTCATTTTGGGTGCTTGTACTGTTTATATTTAGGTGCAGGAGCTACACAATACTTTTGAGCTAAAATTATTTTTATTTATTTATTTTTATCCCTAACGGGCTCGGGAGAGGCGAAGGTCGTATGATTTTAGTGGCAAAGCAGAATAAATAAATGTAAATGAGGTGAACTCCCAGCAGAGCCCCAAGTCCGATGGGTATACCCTCTGTCCTGTTGATGTTAATGTGGTGATGTTCTCCGTATCCATAGCCAGAATGATTTTGCAGTGCATGATGACCGAGCAGGTTTCCTCGGTCATCAGAGAGGTTTTTATTTCATTTGATTTAAACCTTTATTTAACTAGGCAAGTCAGTTAAGAACAAATTCTTATTTACAGTGACGGCCTACCAAAAGGCAAAAGACCTCCTGCGGGGACGGGGGCTGGGATTAAAAATAAATAACATATAAATATAGGACAAAACACACATCACAACAAGAGAGACACCACAACACTACATAAAGAGAGACCTAAGACAACAACATAGCAAGGAAGAAACACATGACAACACAGCATGGTAGCAACACAACAAGACAACATGGCAGCAGGACAACATGGCAGCAGCACAACATGGCAGCAGCACAACATGGTAGCAACACAACATGACAACATGGCAGCAGCACAACATGGCAGCAGCACAACATGGTAGCAACACAACATGACAACATGGCAGCAGGACAACATGGCAGCAGCACAACATGGCAGCAGCACAACATGGTAGCAACACAACATGACAACATGGCAGCAGCACAACATGGCAGCAGCACAAAACATGGTACAAATATTATTGGGCACAGACAACAGGACAAAGGGCAAGAAGGTAGAGACAATAATACATGATGCGATGCAGTTAAACTGTCCAGTTTGAGTGTTTGTAGCAGCTCGTTCCAGTCACTAGCTGCAGTGAACTGAAAAGAGGAGCGACCCAGGGATGTGTGTGCTTAGAGAACCTTTAACAGAATGTGACTGGCAGAACGGGTGTTGTATGTGGAGGATGAGGGCTGCAGTAGATATCTCAGATAGGGAGGAAGAACCAGTGGGTCTTGCGATGGGTATACAGAGATGATCAGTTTACAGAGGAGAATAGAGTGCAGTGATGTGTCCTTGGGGATGGATCATTGGTGGATCATTGGTGGGAAATCTGATGGCCGGATGATAAAGAACATCTAGCCGCTCGAGAGCACCCTTACCTGCCGATCTATAAATTATTTATCTGTAATCTAGCACGGGTAGGATGGTCACCTGAATCAGGGTTAGTTTGGCAGCTGAGGTGAAAGAGGAGCGATTACGATAGAGGAAACCAAGTCTAAATGTAATCTTAGCGTGCAGCTTTGATATGTGCTGAGAGAAGGACAGTGTACCGTCTAGCCATACTCCCAAGTACTTGTTTGAGGTGATTACCTCAAGTTACAAACCCTCAGAGGAAGTAATCACACCTGTGGGGAGAGGAAAATTAATCTTACCAAACCACATGACCTTTGTTTTGGAGGTGTTCAGAACAAGGTTAAAGGCAGAGAAAGCTTGTTGGACACTATGAAAGCTTTGTTGTAGAGCGTTTAACACAAAATCCGGGCAGGGCCAGCTTAGTATAAGACTGTACCATCTGCATATAAATGGATGAGGGAGTTTCCTACAGCCTGAGCCATGTTGTTGATGTAAATTGAGAAGAACGTGGGCCTAGGATTGAGCCTTGGGGTACTCCGTTGGTGACAGGCAGTGGCTGAGACAGCAGATGTTCTGACTTTAATCACTGCGCCTTTTGAGAGAGGTAATTAGCAAACCAGGCCTAAGACCCTTCAGAGACACCAATACTCCTTAACTGACCCACAAGAATGGAATGGTCTACCGTATCAAAAGCTTTGGCCAAGTCAATAAAAATAGCAGCACAACATTGCTTAGAATCAAGTGCAGTGGTGACATTATTTAGGTCATTTTAAGGTTGCACTGACACATCCATAACCTGAGCAGAAACCAGATTGCATACCAGAGAGAATACTATAGACATCAAGAAAGCCAGTCAGTTGATTATTGACACGTTTTTCCAACTTTTGATAAACAGGGCAAAATAGAAATTGGCCTATAACAGTTAGGATCAGCTTGATCTCCCCCTTTAAATAAAGAACGCACCGTGGCTGCCTTTCAAGCAATGGGAACCTCCCCAGAGAGGAGAGACAGGTTAAAAAGGTCAGAGATAAGGTTGACGATGACGGGGGCTGCAACCTTAAACATCTGACCCAGATGTTTTTTGGGGGTCAAGTTTAAGGAGCTCCTTTAGCACCTCGGACTCAGTGACTTCCTGCAGGGAGAAACTTTGTAGCGGGGCAGGGGAAAAAGAGGGAGGAGCATCGGTGCGAGTTGCATTAGAAGGGGTGGGAGATGAGGAAATGTTGGACAGGCAATGAGGCATGGCTGAGTCAAATAGGAATCCTGACTTTATCAGGTATCAAGGTAAGACCCAGATGCAGACCCTGTCGAAGTAACAATGTTTATTACAGAAACGGGCAAAGGTACAGGACGGCATGCAGGCTCAGGGTCAGGGGCAGGCAGAGTGGTCAGGTGCGCGGGTACAGGGTCAGGGACAGGCAGAGTGGTCAGGCAGGTGGGTACAGGGTCAGGACAGGCAAGGGTCAAAAACCAGGAGCATGAGAAAAGAGAGACTGGGGAAAAGCAGGAGCTGACCCAAAAACGCTGGTTGGCTTGACAAACAAGACGAACTGGCAACAGACAAACAGAGAACACAGGTAGAAATACACAGGGGATAATGGGGAAGATGGGCAACACCTGGCGGGGGGTGGAGACAATCACAAAGACAGGTGAAACAGATCAGGGTGTGACAGACTTAATGAAGTGGTGATTAAAGAGCTCAGCCATGTCAGTAACAACCACATCATCAACATTAAGGGACATGGGCAGCTGTGAGGAGGAGGGTTTATTCTCCAGGTCTTTAACCCTTTTCCAGAACTTCGTGGGGTTAGACCCACAGAGAGAGAACTGCTCCTTAAAGTAACTAACTTTGGCCTTCCGGATAGCATGAGTTCACTTATTTCTCATTTGCCAGAATGAGAGCCAGTCAGCCTGACTATTTGAGTGCCAAGCCTTTTGCCAAATGGAATTCTTGATGTGGAGTAACTCGGCCAGATCACTGTCGAACCAGGGTCTAAACCTGTTTTTAATTCTCATTTTCTTTATGGGGAAATGAGAAATAACAATACCACTGAAAATATAAAAAAAGAAGGTCCAAGCGTCTTCGACAGAGGGGATCAAGCTGATTATATACCAATTTACAGAGACCAGGTCATAAAGGAAGGATTGCTCATTAAAGTTATTTAGCAAGCGTCTATGACAAATCAGGACAGGTATATTCACTGAGCTTCCATTAGCATGCAACAGGAGTAGGTCTCACACTCGCTTGGGAGAAGACTTTTTCTTTTTTTCGGGAGGCAGATTCCTTGTAGAAAATCCCAGCTAGCTAGCTAACAGAGCTAGCAAGACTCTGTCCACTGTTTTTTCCACGTGCTAAAGGAGGTCTTTAGCTAGCTGTATCTCTTCAGTTTTGGCGAATGTGTGAATTGACCAAGATTGTTTGGGTCGGGGACGTTATGTACGGCTGGTCACGGGAATGGAACCCACGATACTGGCATTACAACCATCATGCTCTACCGTGTGTGTGTGTGTGTGTGTGTGTGTGTGTGTGTGTGTGTGTGTGTGTGTGTGTGTGTGTGTGTGTGAGAGAAATTCGTCATTGTTTGTCTATCTAAGGTCTAGGCCAGTATGAGACTCAGACTGTAGCCTCCCCAATGTCTACATCACATCCCTCACCCTTCACACATGGCCTTAGCATTACTCTCTTCTTCCTTTCCATCTCTCCATTCCTCTTTCCCTCCATCCTTCATCTCATAATCATCCCCCCCCCCCCCAGGTGTTGAGCAGCAGTGTTGGGTCACAGATGGGAAGTGAAGGACATTAGTCTGTAAATACCACAGTGTGTTGCTCTTTGGTGCCTGAAAGCTTGTTCATTGGCTTACATTATATCATTTGTGTGTCTGTATGACTGACTCACTTTTAGCCAATATCTCTCCATTGGTTAAGTGTATGTGTTTGTGTCTGTGTCAGTCTGTCGGTTGTTCTGTTAGTTGGTTGATCTGTGTATCTATCTCAGTCTCTGTATATGTCTGTCTGTATGTCTGTCTGTCCAGAGGCTCATCTTGTCTGTCTGCCTGCTTACCTGCCTGCCTGCCTGCCTGTCTGTCTGTCTGTCTGTCTGTCTGTCTGTCTGTCTGTCTGTCTGTCTGTCTGTCTGTCTGTCCGTCCAGAGGCTCGTCTTGTCTGTCTGCCTGTCTGTCTGTCTGTCCAGATGCTCATCCAGTGTCTGTCTGTCCCTTCCAGATGATCTCAGCCCAGAAGCAGCTGATTGAGAAGGCAGATGCTGTGGAGGAGAGGATTGCACAGGTTCAGAGAGAGGGTGAGAGGAAGGGAGGAGGGGAGGAAGGGAGGAGGGGATGGACGGACAGATGGAGGAATATAAAATGAATATCTCACCAGCCACAGTAATAACAAACCCTGGATCCGATCTTCAGGAATCTAGCAGTGTGATGAAAATAACTAACTTGTATCTAATAACTTAAGTGTTCGACTGAAGTGTGATTGAAGAGCTCCATCTTTTATATTGTATTGTGTACCCCTGTCAGAAGAGATATGCTGGCTCAAGTGCATTGCCCTATATGGGAGAAATGGAGAGAGGAAAGTCAATAGCTGGTTTTGATTTACCATACTAATAAACGTATATCTACTCCAGATGTCAGTCTAGATCATGAGCCTTAAAAGGAGAGAAAGTACTCACATAAGAGCTTGAGACAAAAGGATAGCAATGGAAAAAGTGAATGTATTTTTATCCCCTGCTCAAGTGTGACATTTAATTGAGCTAAATTATATAATAACATTTTTCAAATTTAATGATATGGATTGTCTTTCTGTTACTTATCGCTAGCCTCAGCTCTCACTGACTCCTAATTTTCTCTCGGTCTCATTCACCTGTCCCTGTCTCGTCTCAGGAATGGAGTTTCATGAGGAGCTGCCTAGGCTGGGAGAGAAGGAAGGGCTGAAGGGACGCAAGCAGAGCAAAGCCCTGGAGAGTTTCACCTGGAACATCACTGTACTCAAGGTACTCATGGAGCCACAATACAATACACTTTGTCACCAAGGGGAAAATGTCTTGGACACATTTATGCTGCTGTATATTGTATAAACATCCACCCTCTCTCTTGCTCTCTTTTACTTTCTCTCCCCTTTCTCTCCCCCTCTCTCTCTCTCTCATCATCGCTCCCTCTACAGGGTCAGTGTGATCTCCTGCATGGTGCCAAGGCAGACTCTCTAGATGCTCTGAGACAGTTGGCCCTGGCCTGTGAAGCCTGTGGCTTCACCTCTACCACCTCCTGCGGTCCCTCTGACCTCCTCTACACCCCTCACGGCAGGAGGGGAAGCACTCAGGAGAGGAGGGGCAGCACCCATGGCAATGGACGAATCTGACACACCCAACATACCAGAAAGAGGGAGGGGGAGAGAGGGATGGAACGGAAGAGATGGTGACACCCCCCAAAATCCCAAACTACCAGAGAAAGGGAGGGAGGGGTGGGGACAGAGAGAGAGTGGAATGGTCTAGAATAGAGGCCAGAGCCTATCCCTTTATCCAGAATAACGTAGCAAGACTACTGAAGAATCGTTGCAGTAATTTGACAGCCTTACTCTGTGTTCATCAGTCCTGAGGCTTTTTAACAAAACATGAATGTTCTTACGTTACGTAAAAAACACGTGTGCTTATTTAACAATGTGAACTTGAACTTAATATAACTTTCTCAATTTCTTTCTGATGGAAAAACATGAACTAAATGAAAACATTTTCTCAATTGTTTTTTTTTTCTCCTTAAAAGGGAATTGTGATTGTGAACACAAAACATTGTTCTGCTGTGAGAAGTTTTTGCTGTGAGGAAGAGTGGTGGTGACTTTTATGTTTAAGCTCTTTTCTCTGTGGACCCTGTACACTGAACCTAATGTTTGGATTTTGCTCAACTCACCATTTCTGAGTGCAGTGGTTTCAAGAACCTGTTTAAGTTCTCCTTCCTAACATTTCAAGCCCAGAGAGTCTATGGAGGAGTCAATTATATTTTCCCAGTAATTCACAACCACAACAACAAGCACCTGTTATCCTCTGTTAGCCGGGCTTGTCTGCCCGCCTGAAGACTCTCCAGGTAGCCTAGTGGTCAGAGCGTTGGGCCAGTAACTGAAAGGTTGCTGTATCAAATCCCCGAGCTGACAAGGTAAAAATCTGTCCTTCTGCCCCTGAGCAAGGCAGTTAAGCCTCTGGGCGCCGAAGACGTGGATGTCGATTAAGGCAGCCCCCCCACCTCTCTGATTCAGAGGGGTTGGGTTAAATGTGGAAGACATATTTCAGTTGAAGGCATTCAGTTGTATAACTGACTAGGTATCCCCCTTCCCCACATGCATCCACCTAATGTATCCCTCGGAGGAACTGATGTAACGCTGTTGATGAGAGCCCGTCTCGTAGTGGATACAACGGGGGGCTTTCATTCAGGGATGGAGTGACGGGTGACCCCCCTGTCCAAGAGGACATGCTGAGTGACGATTGATTGATAAAAAGGCTTGGTTGATTGATAGATGTGTATTTCCCTACTAGAGGACATTATTGGCATGGCTGTGTTACTATGAGGGAATTATGGGGGCCCCTTTCTCTATGTGTTGACTGAAAGTATGTGCTGGGTTTATCCCAGCTTAAAAAACTCACTCAGCTAAACACTGATGTACTCTGACAAAGAACATCAAAAATGGCGCCACTAGGTGCTACTACTAACCTCGGCGTGTTTTTATGCTTGCTCACTTCTGATGGTGGAGTGTGGCTCAGAGGTAAACATTCCGTTTGTCATTCTAGCCTGGGGTAGGAGGTGATGTACCGTCCCTACAGTTCATCACACACAGCAGTAATGTTGGAAGGATAATAGAATGCTGCATAAGAAAGGCTGTTAGCTAAATGAAAACTCATGCCCCTTATCATAGAACAGGTACTAGTTATAAAGCCTCGGCCGCTGCATTAACCCTTTATGTGTACTTTTGAACAAAACGACAGATGAGTCGTTCCACCAAAATAGAGTCTTTTATATTTTTTTGGTAGAAATTGTGCACCAATATTGAATTTGAAAAGTCTGTTATATTAAATGAAGTGCCCTTTAATATAGACCACATGGAGAATTCAATATCTTTATAAGTTGTAACGTGCCAAAATTCAGCATTTTGACATGTCCCTTCGTGCGCCCTCAGTTACTGCTAGGAAGATTTGAACCCACTTAAGCCCAACATTTCAACATCATTGTAAAGTCCTAGTTATTTTTGTTGCTTTGACAAAGTAAATTCTGAAGATTATTATTGGTTTAATGTGATTAGTAATTCATTTACATCTGTCCCTCATTTTAAGGTCAATCCTGTTACCTGAACTGAACTCTCTTTTTAAAATGGTGAAACTATTCCTTTAAAAAAAAAATCTAAATTCAGAAGAAACATTGAACATCTAATAGTCAAATCATAGTGTAAACGCAGGTGGGCAGGTTCTACTCTTTTTGGCCATTTTCTGGTGTTTTGTGGTGGAAAACTGAGCGGGTCAAGGATAACGCGTCAACCCTGTTACCCATAGATAGACAGGCTAGAAATGTTTTAACAATTTAAAGCTTGCATTCACTTGCCCCTCATTACAATCTTCCATTCCCCCTGTCATAAGGTGATTCATGACTGATTTAAGATGGAATCGTCAACCCTGTTAGTCAACCCTGTTAGTCAACCCTGTTAGTCAACCCTGTTAGTCAACCCTGTTAGTCAACCCTGTTAGTCAACCCTGTTAGTCAACCCTGTTAGTCAACCCTGTTAGTCAACCCTGTAACTTTATTTGGCACATAATAGGTCTTACTCTAGTAATGTTTTTATTTAAAACCTCTTGAGATGGAACGACCCAGATACAGAATACAAAAATTCCTGTCTAGCCTAATCTGCTCGAATGGTGTGTTGATGTTTTTTGATGTGTTGAGACGCTTACAAATCTTAAATAAAACCTCTGATCTAACAACACTCTGGTCCAGCGCCATAGTTCTTTACTATACTATAGTAACTCTCTGTAAACCTTAAAGACCATTTAGCAAGTTACATTTGGTTACGTTTTTTGAATAAAAATAGAACAACCCCCCATGGTGTGACTTATGCCGCGTTCAGAACTACTGGTGCATTCAAGACAACTGGGAACTCAGGAAAAAAAACTGCTCCGACTAGGATTTTTTTTTACGGTCATCCAACTCTAAATTTCTAGTTGGATACACTGGCATCTTTCTAGAGTGCCGACTTTCCGACCTGAAGATCACTAGCGTCATGATTTGACCTGGTTTGACCTCGAGTTCCCGGTTGCCTTGATAGCCCCATTATACCGTCCCTTATAGCAATGTGTGTACGGGCTACGGCTGCATCCAAAAGGGCACTCTACTCCCTACATAGTGCATTACAACCTCTGTCTGTCTGTCTGTCTGCTATCTCCTCTGACCGAGCATTCAAACAAATGTTTGTTTTGTCCCGTCGCCGTACACTCTTGTCACAGTATGTTGTCTTTGTAAAAACACATATAGAAGAGGATTTATTGAAGGGGATGACGAGTGTTTTAAAACTAATAAATATTAAATGTCCCTAGCTTTAATTTTGAAAAGCTAGTATGTTTTCTATCTGATTACTAATGTCACAGTTGTACCCTGACTAAATAAAACAATATTTTACTGACCATTAAATCGCCTCGTCTTCTTTCTTGTCTTCCATCTAATCATCATGGAATCGTCACATTGGTTCTCTCTAAAACGTTCTCTTAAAAAAGGAGGGAAAGAAAGATGCATTTTGAAGGTAATGAGTCTAAGCCTTGGTTTTGATGGTCAGTAGTAGTTAGGAATAATAGAGGTGTAGTTTGCCAGAACAGCCAGTAAGTGGAGGTGTTTATCAAGAGAACGAGGAATAATTCCTAGTAGGCTACTGCACTGAGCCCTTTCCTCAGGGTCACTGCTATCCCGAGTACTTTGGAAGTCCCCTAACCTTAACCCCTAACCTAAACCCTAACCTTAACCCCTAACCTTAACCCCTACCCTAACCTAAACCCTAACCTTAACCCCTAACCTAAACCCTAACCTCAACCCCTACCCTAACCTAAACCCTAACCTTAACCCCTACCCTAACCTAAACCCTAACCTTAACCCCTACCCTAACCTAAACCCTAACCTTAACCCCTAACCTAAACCCTAACCTTAAACCCTAACCTTAACCCCTACCCTAACCTTAAACCCTAACCTTAACCCCTACCCTACCCTAACCTAAACCCTAACCTTAATCCCTACCCTAACCTAAACCCTAACCTTAACCCCTACCCTAACCTAAACCCTAACCTAAACCCTAACCTTAACCCCTACCCTAACCTTAACCCTACCCTAACCTAAACCCTAACCTTAACCCCTACCCTAACCTTAACCCTACCCTAACCTAAACCCTAACCTTAACCCCTACCCTAACCTTAACCCTAACCTTAACCCCTACCCTAACCTAAACCCCAACCTTAACCCCTACCCTAACCCTAACCTTAACCCCTACCCTAACCTTAACCCCTAACCTTAACCCTAACCATAACCATAACTCTTACCTAACATAACCCTTACCTAACCCTAACCATAACCCTTACCTAATTCTAACCTTAACCATAACCCTTACCTAACCCTACCATAACCCTTACCTAATTCTAACCTTAACCATAACCCTTACCTAACCCTAACCTTAACCATAACCCTTACCTAACCTTAACCATAACCCTTACCTAACCTCAAGCCTTACCTAACCTTAACCCTAACCATAACCATAACTCTTACCTAACCCTAACCATAACCCTTACATAACCCTAACCTTAACCATAACCCTTACCTAACCTCAATCCTTACCTGACCTTAACCCTAACCATAACTCTTACCTATCCCTAACCTTAACCATAACCCTTACCTAACCCTAACCTTAACCCTAACCATAACCCTTACCTAACCCTAACCTTAACCATAACCCTTACCTAACCTTAACCATAACCCTTACCTAACCTCAATCCTTACCTAACCTTAACCCTAACCATAACCTTAACCATAACCCTTACCTAACCATAACTCTTACCTAGCCCTAACCTTAACCATAACCCTTACCTAACCCTAACCATAACCCTTACCTAACCTTAACCGTAACCCTGACCTAACCTTAACCATAACCCTAACCTTAACCCCTACCCTAACCCTTACCTAAACCCTACCCTAATCTTAACCCCTGCCTTAACCATTTTACATGTCTACTTCAATGGGGTAGGGACGTCGCAAGGATACCGGATAGCACAGGCCTTTTCCACAGTAAATAAGGCTAAATAACTGTCAATCTTTCCTAAATGTCATTGAATGTTCAATACTCAACCTTGGCTGCTAAGTAGACTGATTTATTTTCATATCAAGCTTATAAAGAGTGATGGTAATTATATTTTAGGCTACACTTCAAAAATAGGCTAATATGTTTTAATCCTACAACAAGAATCAACTGGCACTGGCCTGATGTCATAGAATTGAAAGAAAACATCACCTCTCTATCTCCCTCCCTCCTTCTCTCTTGGCCCTCCCTCCCTCCCTCCCTCCTCCTCTCTTGGTCCTGTACACTGGACGATGTCTCAGGGGTTGTGTGCAGCAGATGGGAGGTAATGGAACTCTGTGGTAGTGGAGGAGACATGACAGGCCTGTCAGCTCCTATTGCAGGGGGAACATATGGCTGCTGCTCGCCCTAACACCACCCTTACACACACACACCTTCACTACCATCACCACAGGGTCCCCGGCAGGGCCCTTTAGCCTGGGGCCACTAGGGGCTCCACTGAGCCATGCTGGGGCTGGGGCCTCAGAGACACACAGCACAGGAGACGCCCCCTTATATTTTAAACGTGAAGGAATAGTGAAGTATAATGTGTATTCCACAGCTTTGAGGCCTAGTGTTAACTCCTGAGTTGGTCTATGTGCTAATAGTCTGTCCTATATATGACGAGGTTGTGAAATAGGGAATGACAGAATCTGAATGTTGGTGCAAGGACCTACTGAATGTTCAACTGTCTTGAAGCATTCCCACTGGGCTCACCACGTCATTTCAACGTGGAAATGTGGGTAATATTTGTTTAAAACGTTGACCAATGAGATGTTGGCCTTTATTCACCCACTCAAAAATGACAGCAGTAAGTTTGTTCAATTCCCAATGTGTTATCACTATGCTTTGAACCATCTAAAAGCACAACAAAGTTCAAATGGAAATACAATGTCAGAGGTTTTTTATTTCATGTGTTCCACTGTGCTTCATCTAACAGCACAACCAAAGGAAAAAAACTAAGGATTGCAGTTGAGATGACATAGTGCAAGTCATCAATGCTGTTTGCGATCCTGTGCAGATTAATATAGCAATTGTGAAGATTTCCACAGATCTGGGACCTTTGCATGCTATCTTGAACATATACCTACCTTTCTATGATTACGTATGACATTTATAGTTACAGTAACCTGGAAGTGACCATGGATGTGTTACTCATTTTAACGTTGAATAAATACGGTTACATTAGTTTGTAGGATAGCCTTACGTTTTGGCTGTTTATTGTATTTCAAAAGTAATATTGAACTGTGTTTGGGTGACAACACAACCAAATATCAACATTTAAAAGAGATGTATCTAAGGCTAGGATAGTTTCATCAGAGCCACTGGCTGAATCCTATACCTTAAATGTAGACTCGGCGATATGACCTAGATGCAGAAAGTAAACAGCACAGTAGTGGGTCAATTTCCGCAACAATTAAGAGCGTTGAAGCGCAAGGCTCAACTTCTCCCCTGTTTTGGTGGCCTGGCTACCACACCGTGAACTGCGTGAAGCGAAACCGTGCACATGCGCAGATACCGTGTGTGACTGTGTAAGAGCGAAGTCTTGCATCTCGCTCATCTCAATATCTGCCTGTTGGTTGTGAACCCAACCAAATATCAACATTTGAAGGAAATGTATCTCTGACTTTATAATTCCAGTTTGACTACAAATTAATCATTTATATGTTGGATTCAAGTCTCCATCTCAACTAAAAATATAAGTTTAAGAATAGGACTAAATCAAATCAAACTTAATTTAAAGTGCATTTAAAGTTTTATTTAGTCTTATTCTTTAACTTAGACTTTGGGTTGAGCTGGAGATGGGAATCCAACATATAAATTATTAGTTTGTAGACTAACTGGAATTAAAGCCAGACTAAGTCAGTGGTACAGATGGAACTATGTCCATCTTCCAGTTCCATCAATTAATAATAGATATGTTGGATTTTTGGTGGAAATGGAGATGTAAATCTAAGTTAAGGAATATGACTAAATCAAATCCAACTTGATTTAAAGTGCATTTAAAATTAGATTAGATTTAGTCCTATTCTTTAACTGATTTTTGAGATGGAGACGTGAATCCAACATATTATTAACTTGGAGAAAAAATGTGAAAATGAACCAAAGCTTGAAACCCTAGGCCTATATGTGTTGTCCATTTTAGTTTAACCTTGGGTTGAATTTAAAACAACAGCTGTTGATGACTTTGCAAATGCTATCAAAGCTAAACTAGGCTGGGCTTGGTTAAAATCCTGGATGGGAGACCAAATGGATAGATGCAGATAGATTAACTCTCCAGGAGGTGCTGCTCAGACTATAGTTTTTTTCTGATCACGGATATAATTTGAAGATCTGACATTGTTTCAATGGTGCAAATTCAACATATTTTATACAATATTTGTCTATGTTGAAAATTGGTTGAAATGTAACCCATTAAAACCACAGTTTAAGTTGATGACTTTTTTCAAATCCAATGTTTTTTTTCCACGTAGATTCAACGTCACAATATATTGACAAATTATGTTGAAACGTTAGTTCAACCAATTTGGCCCAGTGAATTGATATCTAAATTATCGCTTCATCAAATATACAAGGCGCTAAAAACGAACTACCAACCAATGAAAACACTGCCCATTACACTAGTTGCAGCGCAGAAAGCTGTTGTCACGAAAAGACGAAGCGAGCCGCGTCATACAGCGCTAGAGCACCCGTTTATTTTAGCTTGGAGAGAGAACCACTTGTAGTTAGTTTAATTACAGGCTTCCAGGAGAAGCAATTTCACCGTGATTGAGGTAAGGAAAAAAAGATCACCCCTTAAAAGTCTGTAAATTGCATCTTATTTGTCCCTCTTTTAACTACAACAAAAGACACGTTGACAATAGCGCCGCATGTCCCCCCCCATAGAGAGCGCGCAATGACCAATTACCAGATCTATTATCTGGGCTGTATTAAGATGGCATTGAGGAGTGACGCGGGAGCATTTGATTGAAAAGTTTCTCAGATAAAGTTTCCTTCAAAGCAGTGGTTTACAGGCTATTAAACCTTGATGTTCATTAACCTTGTATCTTTCTCCATCCTGCTTTACCTCAAGTTAGTCTTCCCAGACAGTTTCCCTCTCCATTTTTAGCCTGTCTAGTTCTTTTTCTTCTAAAATATGAATGTCAACGATAACACTTTCAGATTGATATCCTCCCTCACACTAGACCAATCAAAAATACAATTGAGTGTACAAGCCTCACAGCCACTTCAACTCATCAATGTAGTACTATAACTGGACAGATTTATCAGCATCTCCTCTGTCTCATAGACTCTCCAAAGCATCTCCTCTGTCTGATAGACTCCCCAAAGCATTTCCTCCTGACCCCTGAGTCTGAATAATGACATGATCCATCTACCTGGGGATGTAGGCTATATCACACAGTGAGTGACTCCTTATTTCAATCCCAAATCATATTCTATTGTGTGAGGAGGCAGAATGAGCGTTGGGGAGTGAGCCGTTTTAGTAATTGCCAGTGAGGATGAGTTTTGCATCCCTGACCCCTCCCCTTCCAGGGTGCGTGGACTGCATCCCCACTGACTGTAGGATACCTGTGCAATCAGACGCCACACAGAGGTATTGTATCATAATCACTATCATTCACATGCTCTGCCCAGCTCTCTTTCCTCTGATTTTCTCCTCTCCTTCATTATCTCTCTCTCTCTCTCCATTCTCTCACTATCAAACTCTTTCTTTCTCCTTTCTCTCATCAGCTACTCTCACTGTCATCTCTCAACTTGCTGTTTTCTTTCATCTGTATCGCTGTGATAATTTTGTTGAAAATGTGTTTCTTCTCCCAAGTGTTACTTTAGATGTTTTAAACTGCAATATGTAACTTTTTGGGCGACCCTACCAAATTCACACACAAGCATGTCTAAATGCGGTAGATCTGTTCTATGTGCACTATTTCTATGCTTCCCCTCAATCATTGTATTTGTGGTTATGTAAAATACATTTAATGGCGGTTTAGATGGTACAATGATTCTCTACACTATTTTTTAAATTTAACTAGGCAAGTCAGTTAAGGACAAATTCTTATTTACAATGACATCCTACCTTGTCAGCTCGGGGATTCGATCCAGAAACCTTTGGGTTACTGGCCCAACGCTCTGACCACTAGGCTACCTGCCGCACTATACTTGCTTGTTTTGTCACATAAACTGAAATTTGAATTTTAGCAAGCAGGAAATGGCGGAGCGATTTCTGCATACGAACTGTCAAATGATATACCTTATCTTTTTCTATATTTCTCTCTCTTTTTTTCTCTCTCTACCTCGCCCTAATTGTTCTCTCTCCCCTTGGCATCTCTCTTTCTCTCGCCATCCCTCTCTCTCCATCTCTATGTATTGAGGAGATAGGTAGTGGTTGTTGTTAATGGCCCGCGCTGCTTTAATTGCGTCGTAAATGTTGCAAACAGGGTTCCGACTGTGCGCTTAATGAACAGGTACCACTCCATGATTATGGCAATCTTAGCCCCCACAGGCCCCACTCTATACCACACACACACACACACACACACACACACACACACACACACACACACACACACACACACACACACACACACACACACACACTGTCCCTGGCCCCATAAAAGTACAGACAAAGGCAATTTGAGCAGGGCCTCTGCAGGATACTAGTAAATTAAAGAGAGAGAAAACAAAGGGAAATGACAGGTCCCCCTGGAGTCATTGTGAAAGATGAGCTTGGGAAATGATTGCTGGTTAGTTTATCTGGCAGCGAAGCTTCAATTCATGTGTGTGTGTCTAACTCACATCTTATCACACGTGTCATCATCAAATCGGTGTCTTCGTATTTAAACGTCCCTTTCCTCCTTCTCTATTTTTTGTGAGTTCTTCATTCTGTTTTTAGAGGTCATTCTATATATCACATAATTCAGTCTCCATCCCTCTGCTCCCTCTCCCCTCTTCCTCTCCTCCTCTCTCCCTCCATCTGGTGTGTCTTGTCTATCCTGAGGCAGGAGTCAGAAACACTTTCTTTACAGACTGCCGACGCTGATTCAAGATGACAGCTACCGCTCACACACACTCCCATTCACACACACACTCCCATTCACACACACACTCCCATTCACACACACACTCCCATTCACACACACACTCCCATTCACACACACACTCCCATTCACACACACACTCCCATTCACTCACACACACACTCCCATTCACACACACACACTCCCATTCACACACACACACACACACACACACACACACACACACACACACACACACACACACACACACTCCCATTCACTCCCATTCACTCACACACACACTCCCATTCACACACACACTCCCATTCACACACACACACTCCCATTCACACACACACACACACACACACACACACACACACACACACACACACACACACACACACACACACACACACACTCCCATTCACTCCCATTCACTCACACACACACTCCCATTCACACACACACACTCCCATTCACACACACTCCCATTCACACACACACACTCCCATTCACACACACACACTCCCATTCACACACACTTGCACTCCTGCATCCACACGTACACATGCACATCACACAATTATACATTTTTTAAAGATAGTCTATCTAATCTAAACCAAAGATAACTTCTCCAGAATTCTACCGGAGTAGGGGGATTGGATGGAGGTACAGGGTGGAGGAAGGTGGCAGGGGCAGGGAAGCAGGTCACAGTCTAGTAGTAAGAGTGGAGAGAGACAGAAAAAGACTGCAGTGCAGGCAAGGCAGTGGGACTTGGAGCCGCCTTGCCCTGGGCAGACAGACAGGCCCACAGCTCTGCTCTGCTCTGCTCTGTTCTGCTCTGCTCTGCTCTGCTCTGTTCTGCTCTGTTCTGCTCTGTTCTGTTCTGCTCTGCTCTGCTCTGCTCTGCTCTGTTCTGCTCTGCTCTGCTCTGCTCTGCTCTGTTCTGCTCTTATCTGCTCTGCTCTGCTCTGCTCTGTTCTGCTCTGTTCTGTTCTGCTCTGCTCTGCTCTGCTCTGCTCTGTTCT